>NC_072767.1:13569809-13869809 GCF_022539595.1 Amphiprion ocellaris | reverse complement strand
TCCAGGGTGTCCCCTGCCTTCACCCTAAGTCAGCTGGGATAGACTCCAGCCCCTCCGCGACCCTAATGACGATTAACCAGTGTATAGATAATGGATGGATGGATGTTTGCCTTCTGATCCAATCCCTGACCATTGCTCTCATTAAGAACATTTGTCTTTTAACAGAAACGGCACTATCAACATCATGTTCGAACACAATGATTACATTTTTTTTCCAAAAGTAGCATACAGTGCGTTGAGTGAGAGGGTATTATTTTATTACCCATCAGGGTTATTCATCATGCTTCACTGTGGAGCCAGCTGAAGTTCACAAAACTCACACAACAGACATTTCCAGCTCTATCTGCAGAGTTTAGAATACTTTCCCCCAAATTTCCTCCATGTATCATCTGATTCCAATGAAGCATTTTTCTTGAATTTATTTACTTTTCTGCAAATTGCATGCTGAATTAGCAAGGCAAACTGTTTTTCATGACTATTCGTTGATTCGATAGCGTCAGGAAGAAGATTTTGTGTTCCTGCAGGGTTTGCTGAAAACATGACTATACTAACCACAGGGTTGTCCTGTGCATTGACTCTCCTTTACTGTCATATATCAGGGTATCCTTGCTGTCAAGACTGAAAAAAATCAATGCATATTGATGACATAATGTATCTGGAATAATCCTAACCCTCTGAACTCCAGACAGTTACTTGTTGTTTTTGTGATACTGTCACATTTGTACTCACTGTGGGATAACTTTCCACTGCAAAATGACGTCTTTTGTGCAGTATGACAAATTTATAATGCCATAAATCATGCTTATATTACAAAAATCAATACATAAAAATAAATAGTGACTATATTATTTCTTACACTGTTAATTTGTTGCCATAGCTGACTCATCTCCATTCAGTATAAAAACGCCCTGCAGTTCAACTGAATTAACCAAAAACTTCTTGAATTCATGTCACTAACGGTCTCACAGTTGTGTCGAGAAGTGTAGTATTTTTTTGATTTTTGTAACAGCATCTTGTTCAAATTGTTTATTATTAATGAGCCTTGAAATGAGATGTATAGAAGAATAATGAGTCTAATGAAATATCACAATTTTAAGCTTAGATTTGGGCCATTATCCCTAGAAACAGCATGACACAGATGAGTAGCTGAACGACTGTCGGAAAGTTAAAGGTCCAATAACCTTCTTGCTTTTCATAGTTTGTCATTATGATAAATGGTGTAATGTTGGTGATTTTTTTTTTAAACACATAACCTGCCTTTCAAACACACTGATGGGTTTTGGGGTCAAAAAGATTGAAAGATGGCTTTTTCTTTTCAATTTGTGTCAGCCATGATGCCAGCAGTTTTTGTCCACTATTTGTGGTTGAAATGGAGTGTTGGTGCACCCAAAAGGCCAGTGACAACATGTCAGTTCAAAAAAACACTGTGAGTACACAATTACAGATTGTAGTAGTTATTAAGTGAGTGCTTGAGTTTCTTGCATGTGTGTTTCTTCTTTTTAGTAATGTCACCATTTTCCCAGAGCTCTGCAGCTAAAGGCCGATTCATGGTTTCCGCATCCACAGACAGCTGCAGACTTGCTTGGCCACACGATTCTGGACATACTACAATTGGAGGGAATGTGTGCGCAGACACATTTCACACACACACACGCACGCACACACACACAAAAGAAAGCATAATGGCAAGAAGAGCTGATGTGTTATGTATGGATAAAACATGTCAGAGTGGAAACAGCACCTTCAACCACCTCAAAAGTTTGCAGAATAGACACACCTTTGTGTGCAACATAGCTAATGTGTAATGTGTAAATTGGGCTTGCTGTGCAGACAGTCCATGCACTCTCAAATTTTGGCCTGCACACACATGTCTGCACATAGTCTAAACAGACTCTTGCAAGTTGGATCCACACAGACCCTCAAACACAAGGAAACTGTGAATCATTCCTAATTTGTTGAATACAGTGTTGTCATTAACAACAATAAAAATAATAACCATGCATTCATTTTCAATACACCGCCTAATCCTCATTAGGGTTGCAGGGGGCTGGAGTCTATTCCAGCTGACTTAGGGTGAAGGCAGGGGACACCTGGACAGGTCACCAGTCTATCACAGGACTGCATACACAGACAAACAATTACACTCACATTCACACCTAGGGACAATTAACCTCAGCTTTTTTTTGGACTGTGGGAGGAAGACGGAGAACCTGGAGAAAGCCAACGCAAACTCCATCTACTTTATTGTGACTTATTGTTTTATGTATCACTGTTATGTCCTTTTTTTTTTTTTTTTTTAATTTATGGACTGCGGATGTAAATTAGCATTATGCTATAATCCGGCATATTTACACCCATTGCTGTATAAATAAGCGTTCATTAATGTGCACTGTCCCTACCAAATAAGGAAATAAATAAACAATGCAGAAAGATCCCAGGACCAGGCCGGGACGCAAACTGGGGATCTTCTAGCTGCAACGCGAAAGTGCTAACCACCAAGCCACTGTGCAGCCCTATAACCAATTGTATTAAATTTAAACAAGTCTCAATCAAGTAGATTTATTCTGTAAAGTTCGTTTCTTGCAATCATTTTGTAATCATTTAGCTCTGGGCCTTCAGGTTTGGAGCGGAGATAAAACCTCTGGCCTACACTGATATACACTCGGCCTCAGCCCACCTGCCTGCTTCCCGTTGGTGTGAAAACATGATTCCTTCACCCTCATCATCCTCCGCCCCCTGTTCTACCTTCTTTTCTCTCTCCCCCCCTGCTGTTCTGTGCTGAGGGGAATTAGAAAGCATAACAGCCGAGAGGTTCACCATCATAGAACACCCAGGTCGCTCTCTTCTCCCCTCCCCTTCCCTCTGCTCCACCTCCTCTGAGCTTCCTGCTCACACAGCAGGCCCTTTCTTCTCCCAGGCCCATGTTTCAGGAGGAGCCAGTTCACCAGCGCACCACACTGGTGAAGGTGGGCCATAAAGAAGCGCTCTGAGCTGTAGGGATGGACCGGTTGGTGAAATCGAGCATGGCAACACTAAATCCATCACAGAGTAGCCAAGGGGGATGCACATAAACATGTCTAAAGGAGACAGGGAGAAGGCAAAACGAAGAAAAAATAAGGGTTGTGGGGGAAGACGGAAATAGACAGAGAAAAAAAATGTAAAAAGCTGAGCTTGGGACTTTGCAGTGGATGTAACAGCAATCCTGTTTGGCTCAGTACATACTTCTGAAGATCATTCCACTTTATCTGCACCCCCTCAAACATGCACCAACAAATGAAGGCCATAGAAGTACACCTGAAAGAGGACTGACTTTCTACATCATACACTCTGTCAGTGTAACCTTAGCCACCAGCATCACAGCCCTGTGTGTGTGTTTTTCTTTTTAAATAAAGCTTTTTAACACAAACCAATACCAGGTGTCACACTGACTGAATACATGTAAACAAGAATAATAAAGGTAGATCATGACACAGACAAATTCAAATAAATAATCGTCCTTTCAAGATGTGCATTTAGATATAAATCTGTATTTGTTGTTCTGGTTACTTTTAATAATTAAGGGGAGTTACTTGTACATTTATCCTTGATCATCAATGGTCTAATCTCCAGAGCCGTGTTTCTGTAATATGCTGAAAACTAATTTCTGGAGACTTCTTTATATTTTCTCTTCAAAAAGGCAACTTTTGCTTGTTATTCTTCTTCTTCTTCAATGTTTTAAGTGGTTAGCAAACCTTCTGATGATACCACAAAGCCTAGTTATGTGCTCTATGAGCAGTCAAAAGAAACATGTCTAATTCAAAGTTGCTTAAAACTGGCTTGACAATTAGGCAATTATTGTAAATTAAGTGTATTTGGATGTAAATCTGTGTCATGTTCATTTTTCAACAAATATCAAACAAGTTCTTGGGCACCCCAGTAACTCAACTGGTTGAGCTGGCGACCCATAAACAGGGGCTACAGTCTCTGACGCAGCAGTCATAGGTTTGAATCCAGTCTCTGCTGCAGGTCCTTCCCCCATGCAATAAAGCCTAAAAGGCCAAAAAAAATTACTAAAAAAAAAAATTTTTTAAAAATCTAACAAGTTATTACTAAAGGTTACTACATGTACACTGCTCAGTGTAGTCAGTAGCTGTTACTGCATGTGTATTTAAGCAATGTGGATACTGACACCTGTTATTGATTCAGTTGTGAGCTGGATTACAAATCGATAGATAAAGTTTTTGAAAGCTTGTCAGTTGAAATCAACCATTGAAATAAATCTTTTGCGGCTGCAGATGACCTTGTTTACACTGTTTTCTGCCTGGATGGACACCTTTTACTGAGTAACTTTACACATTACTAAATGCTGTATTTGATAAAATATCTCTAATTCTTGGTTATTAGTTTGAAAGTATTCATTAAGAACTAATGAGAGACTTTCATAAGCACTTAGAAATGAATTTACAAACAGCTGGTGCAACCTAATCCAGACCCACAGCAGGACCTGAGTGTGTGAGGAAGCTCATTAAGCCATTTATCACCTCATCGGTGTGATAGTCGGGGCCACTGTGAGCCACTGGGCCCTGGGACAGAGCTGCTGTCATGGGCTCTCTGTCTGTCAGTGAGTGTGGGGCCCCGACTCTGACAGAAGGCTCAGGGAGGAGGGCACACTGACAGACAGAACAGAGAAAAAAGCAAAACAGAGCACACGGACGGAGAGACAATAAAAAGAGTGGCAGGGTGAAGAAGAGAGGGATGTCAGAGAGAAAACGGAAGGCAAATCGACAAAAGAGAGAACGGCATGTTGTTCCATTTTAAGTAGAAGTGCAGAAGATGATTTACACGAGCTGTGAGAAGCCCTCCAAACACGATCTGACCAGACAAGCACAAATCATTGCTCAGTGGACTGCTGCCTTCACCGCCATGAATTAACTCTCCTTTTTCAGGCCTGTGGCATGTGCAAAAGTTGATGCTTCTAAAATAGTCAGAGTTCATTACATATTAGCAGCCCATTATGTCTGATCTTTGCTGGACCTTCCACTTATACAACCTTTAAATGATAGATGAATGCTATCTCTTTTCTCTCCCACCTGTGCTAAGAATGCCTCTCCTGCCCCTCTTCTTATTTACCGTGTCGCATTGGATTCCATGTTCCTGCAACCCCTGCTGTGTGTGTGTACGTGTGTTTACAAGTGTGTGTGCTGTGTGGGAATGTAGTAAGGTTAGTTAATGGCCAGTTCAGAGAAACATTACTCTTCAAGGTTGATACCAGCCTCATGACCCTGGCACCAGCTTCAGCGCGATGGAGATTACCAACCCTGATTTATGACCCCGACCCCCAGCCAGAAATCCTGCTGGTAACATCACTCACACACACCGACAGACACACACACACACACACCTGTCCCTGACCAGCTGTGAGAAATCACTTTTACAAATGGTGTCATTCCCTCATTGCTGAACTCCTCTTCCACCTGGCCCTGGTACAAGGCGTTGCAGTACTGCATATGCAAAGTTAATGGATGTGACCGAACCATTTGATATTGGAGACTGACCATAGGAATTTACAGTATGCTGGCAAGTGATTTTTCTGAGCAGGAGGATAAGGTATGATAGTCTGAGTAAAAATGTCTCCAGTTTTAAGTCTAACCGAACTTCTCTAACTACAGTATAAAACCATGGTGCTAGGACTGCCAGTCAATATTATGGAAAATTAACATGTGTTTTGTTAAATGCGAAGTAGTGCAATTATTCTAAAAGGTACTAAAAGCATAAGCACGTTACAAATAAAAGTCTGCTAAGACGCCACAAACAACTTACGGAATACTGAATTACTGCGCACTTAAAGTTTGTCAAACTGACAGCTCGGTCATGTGACCCCGTAGCGGCCTGCTGAAGCTCAAGCGCTGTCATGTGACAATGTTGTGACCTGCCAGTGATCGCCTACCATGCGTGCCATTTTCAGATGCGGCGCGTTTACATGTGGGAAAGATGCATCTAGTGGACACGTACCTTCACTGTATGTTTTCTGTAAGTATTCAGGTACCGTGCCGGAACTCCGGTGGGCGGCGCCAGTGTTTGGCTCAAGAGTATGTGTCTGCAGAGCCAGAGGCTGCATGGAGAGGGCTGTTTGTTTTATGGCATTTTATTTGTTTAACGTTATAAACATTTATATTTATGCATGTTTAACATTATAAACATTTTTATTTGTGCATGTTTAACGTTATAAACATTTTTATTTGTGCATGTTTAATGTTATAAACATTTTTATTTATGCATGTCAGGGAGTCATAGAGCTAATTTACCTTTGTGTGTTTTTGTATTTAACTTTTACTTTTATTTAATGTTATTGTATGAAATAAATATAAATATAAATCTGCCTCCAGAGTTGTCCATGTGTATTGCCTCTTTCCAACCTTTCAGATTGCGCTGTTGGAGATCTCGACACCACAAAGGCCCTTACATGATTCCATTATTTTTTCACCTGATAATTTCACAATTTGTCCAAATACAGATAGTTAAGGAATTAATTTCAGGCTTCTTCATGGAACAGGTATTCGGAACTTATCAATATAGACCATCAAACGATAACCAACAATTTCCCGGCACTCACAGAATACTTCACTTCCGTGTATCGGTGCACATCTCCTTCAGAATAAAAGCATGTCTCAAAACGCAATGCGTAAAGGCATATAAATTTCATGTTGCTCAACACAAGTCTTAGCAACCCAGTCATGATATTGTAATAAGTGCTATTTGGGTGACTCAAACCTTTAAAATCTTAGGTAGGATATGAAGTAGTACTTTGTGTGGAATACTCGATGTGGTCCTGAAAGTGCAGCCTCTGCCTCTGTTGACAAACTTAATGGGGCCAAAATGAAAGTGGCATACTCCTTGAAAAAATCTTTTAAATTCTAAGTATATTTTGAGTGAAATCATCCTTTAAAGCTGTAAGTTCTGCATTTAAACCATAACTTGTGTATTTTAGTGATCATCTATTGTGGTAACTTTTAAAAAAATGCTCTAAATGTGCGACCGGAACTGTGCAGCCCTCTCCGTGCAGCCCCCGGCTCTGCAGACATACCCTTCTTGTTTGGTTCGGGGAAAAAAAAAAAAACAGGAAAGATAGGACTACATTGCCAGTCGAGTTCATCTACCAATGGAATGAGGGGAACACAGCTTTTGCTCTCAACCAAACTAATATCACTAGCCAATGGGAAGTGAAGTGAGGGCGAGTTTTAGAAAGAAGTTGAGATCCAGCTGCATTTGAGTCCATACCAGCACGCAGACAGAGAGCGCAGTATTTAGCCAAGGCTTCTCAGCCGTATAATTTCTGATTATATTTGTACAATACACCTGTACTATACTATAGCCTATATGTGTCCAGGACGGTTATCTCTGTTGCACAGCGCACACACTTCCGCTTTTGATGCTGTATGACGCATGCCTAGTGTGGAATCCGATTACTCGATTAATCGCCAGAATGATCGATAGAATACTCAATTACTAAAATAATCGATAGCTGCAGCCCCAGTTGAATACAATATAAATGTGTAGGATACCTTAAAATTCTCTCCCGTTTCATTGTAATGGACAGGTAAATTACTTACAGAGACCAAAACCGTTATTTGTAGCGGGTTGTAAACATTCCTGTTGTAAAGTGGGTAATTTCATCATTGGGTACACACATTTAGACGCAGCCTCAAGTGGCCATTTGAAAAACTGAAGTTTACTATAGCGGTTGCTTTTTAATTTTAATTCAGAGTCACAAATCTAACCCTAACCTTTGAATGTGATAACCAACCTTACTGATATGGTTAACTTGTGTCACTACTAATAGTATTTGTACAACTTTGTAACATGCACCTGTCAAACATCAATTTAAGACATTTACCGATTTGAAATTTCTGTGTCGTTCTGGGCTCAAGCCAAGCCACCCTTCCCTCTGACACGGAAGGGAAGAGTCAACCAAACAAACTACTGTCCCTTTAAAAATGTGAGTGTGATCTTTGACTTTGGGGTTGGACAGGGTGGGGTGTCACAATAACCCCACCGCTCCTGCTGGAGCCACAATTTCACGGTGGGGATAAAGTCAGCACATGCGACACCAAATGGCAGACGTCAGCAACGTTGGCCTCTGAGATGGTCACACACGTCTTCACCTCAGACAGGAGGACAGACTGAAGACTCCGGAGCAGTTGAAGAGACAGTGAGGAGGCTGTGGAGGGAGGGGAGGGTCATGGACTATATAACCTCTACCAACCTTAAATCCTTTCACAGAGAGTAACAGAGAGACGACAGATGGTGGTTTGTGTTACACACACATGCTAACACACATTCTTAGGGACTCACACGCCAAAGTCCATCAATCAGACATGATTCATGATCTCTGGATCCACAGGGGAGCAACAAACACACCGGACACACTTCATGCGTGTGTCATGCGTGAGACCAGTAACCACAAAGATCCTGTCATGCACGGCATCTTCACTTTAAAACATAGTGTCCAAACAATCTGCAATTTTTAGCCCATTGCAAATGATAGAAGGCTGAAGAGAGAGCCACTGTACTGATATTCCAAGGACTCACACTATGAAATAAAACATCGCTAGATTAGAAATTTGTTTATTTTTGTAAATCACAGAACCATCACAGATTCTAAATCTCTTCATATCTCTCCCCAACATGTTCTGTCATCAAGAACGCACATCAAAAATCAGGAGCTGACCAAGTTAAATAGTTTGAAGAACGTTGGACATTTGGTGCTAGAGGGACAACAGCTAAAGGCTCCGACACCTACAACTGGCCAGACACAAAATAAGAACTACAATAACAGAATAGACTCCGTATTTTTTTCTATTTTCCTGCAACCTCTTTAAACAAAACAATCTGGAGATTTTGCCTCATACTAAAAGGGGCACGGGCAAAGTGCACTGTAGCTTTAACTTTAAAGTGCACACAAGACGGAAGCAGTCAAATCAACTGCCTTCTAAAACATATCCAACAGCTTGTCTTAAAAACATAACCAGACGGAAAGGTACACGTGACGTTCATCTACCGCCTATGTTCATGGACTCCATTCTGAAGTCAACTTCTGAGACACATATTTGGGCGTTACAAGATGTTTTATCAAAAACTAGGACATACAGTACATGTGCATCAACATCGATAGACAAGCATTAGCATTAACATTTGACAGACATGACTCAGGTGAAAATGTGTGATGTTTAGTGCTTTTAGTGATGCCATGTGCAATGCTTACGCACTGAGTCACAAGTGGAAGATTGTGAGTATAGCTGCACAATACTGGGAAAAACTGACATTGCGAAATTTACTTTTTCTGCAGAATGTATTGCAATATGAAAAACATACCAGATGATTTGAATAACTCGATTTGGAAAGAATTGATAGCTTAGAATGACTGGAGTGATTTTTGTGCCTCTGAAAAAAACTGTTTGGAACATTGGTGTGTAACACTGACAAAAGCATCTGAATTCTTTGTTTTTTGCTTCGGATGGCTTTCAGATGTAGCTTTGGCATACAGAGCCTTGTGGTCCTGATTTAAATGGTCAGACAAATTAGTTGTGCTAGCCTGTGCGGTGGCAACACAAGTGCAAACAAGAAAAGCACACAGAGAGTGCAGTACTCCATCAAGGCTGCTCAGTCTTTGTAACATTTCTGACAGATGAAATCTTGAAAAAAATTGTGGCAGAAATTATGGCAATATAGAATGTGTCCATTTAATATAGATGTATCCACAAACAAAATGACCTTGCACTGAGCACAAGCGTGTGTTATGCATGTGTATGTTATGTACGGATACCTATTCGCATGACCTAAATACGTAGCAGACGGCAGGAATTGATTGACGGTGAATTGATTTAATCAATTGTTCCTTGTATCATTTCCAACGGATAAGTCCTGATAAGTCCACAGCAGTCAATTTTTAGTTGGATCACAATCTTGTGAGGAGGCAGCTGATGTAGAGTTCACTTATTGTCACAGTTACAGTAATGCCGTGCTGCTATCTCACAATGATACAGAAATATTAAGAAATTCGTGGATCCAGACTATAAGCCTCATCACTGCCAAAATCGGATCACTTGGTGCTTGTGCCATTTCTGACTTTCCCTGAAAATTTCATCCAAATCCATTAGTCCATTTTTGAGTAATGTTGAGAACAGACAGACAGACAGACAAACATACGGAAATCGTCACATAACTCCGCCGTGTTCTTTGGCGGAGTTATGATTGCTCAATATAATGCATTGCAGAGTTGATTACCTTTTATGACACTTTATGGCAAGAATTTTTCCTTAAAAAATATTTTAAAAAATGACAAGAAACAAACATTAGACAATAAACAATAGAGGTTAAAAATTTTACAGCGTCTACCGGGTACTTTAGGCCGTGAAAAAAAAACACAGATGTTTGTGTGCTCTCAGGTAATTGTTGAATGTGTGTGTCGACATGCTTTGCTGCAGGCGACTTGTCATCGGTTCTCTCTGTGGCAAAGTGGAGTGTAACAGAGCAGACAGAGAGGTGCTAATACTCAGACAGACAGACACAAGACTCTCAGTTAGAGATGAGCTGCAATCCTGTCACAATTCACTGGTCTGCTTTCAGCACAATGGATTCTGCTGGAGGCTTCTACATGCCACTCAACACTGCACCACAACGTAACACACACAAACCTGGTGACAAGTATTTTTATTGTGCACAAGGTCAGTGACAGTGGCTACCTCTGTCTCTGTTTCACACACGTACACACACACACCTGTCTTCACTCAACCAGCAGGCATAATAAAAGACTATTGTAGCTCAGAGTAAAGCAGTCCTTCAGTGACTGTGCTAAAATACAAGAATAATTCTCAGGTTTCACACACAAGGAAGAACAGACAAGTAAGTAGGAAAGCATTCAAATCCACGCTAACACTGACTTTGACAGCAACCTGCAGATAAGTAAAGGAGAATATATCTTACCTGATGATGGAAGAGAAACGCAGTGAACCCAGACAGCACAGGGCAGCAGACAGGGAACCAGAAAAAGAAAATGAAGCATTCAGCATTTATAAAGAGACATTTCACCCCCAACTATATAACTATATGTACACTACTGTTCAAAAGTTTGGAGTCACTTAGAAATGTCCTTATTGTTGAAAGAAAGGCAGTTTTTCTTAAATGAAGATAACATTAAATGAATCAGAAATCCAGTCCAGACATTGTTAATGTAGTAAATAACTATTCTAGGTGGAAACGGCTGATTTTTAATGGAATATCTACATAAAGGTACAGAGGAACATTTCCAGCAACCATCACTCCTGTGTTCTAATGCTACATTGTGTTAGCTAATGGTGTTGAAAGGCTAACTGATGATTAGAAAACCCTTGTGTAATTATGTTAGAACATGAATAAAAGTGTGAGTTTTCATGGAAAACATGAAATTGTCTGGGTGACCCGAAACTTCTGAACAGTAGTGTAATTATAGCTGAACAGAAAACTATACATTTTCCCACAATATCACAGTGTGCAGATGATTTCAATTCTAAAATGGAATTTCAGTTGCAGTCTTACAAGGATCAGTGCTTTAACAACATAATCAACAGCAGTGCCTCTTTCCATAAATCAGTTAACAAATCATTAAGTACACCTAGCGAAAACTACATAAACTTATATGAAAGGGTGTTTCTAACTGCAGGGCAAATTTTTAAAAGAGACTAGAGAGAGAATAAAGTGATTAAAGATCATAATTTTAATTTCGGATTTGGTTAATTGTCAAAGAAAGTTTAAAATCTGATGATTCTTTCTGTTTTTACAGTTTGATAAATGGCACCAACACAAAGTATTCAGACACAGTTTATGACTGTTTTTCCACAAACATTACTTTTAAAAACATGAAACTTCAGTCAGAGCTGAGTCAGTCATGGCTGCTCAGCTATCTATTTTCGTTCTTTGTTTTTTTTTCTTGCAAACGCTTTATTTTTTTTAAATAAGATAAATAGAACAAAGTGATTTTAGTGAAACATCACATTCACTGACGATTCTGTCTGTTGATAGTGTAATTTTGGAGTTTTTTTTTTTTTTTAAAGATAAAGAGTCTTTCAAAGCTATCGGTGTGTTTAGGGGTTCGGGGGGTTAACTGCCGTGCAAGACAACAATACAACAAAATTTTGAAGGTATACCTTGAGTGAAATGTGCGCAAAGAAGACACTGCAAAGCCTCTATAAAAAGCTATTCTACAACAGACTCCAGCCCTGAGAATCCAAAAACCTTTCAGTGAATTTAAAGAAATGCTACCTTCACTCTCGACAAAAACTGAACATTCTATGCTTCATGAACTGAGGATTTGTTGCCGAACCGTTATGTTAGACTGCATTGGTGTTACTGATACTTTTCTGTCACTGCCTCTACTGTGAAAGGAGCTGAGTAGAGCCGTCGTAATGATGTCACTGTACATTATATCACAGGGTAAACAGAGATATTCAATGTAACAACTCTAACTGTGTTATATATTGTTTGGTTTCCAAGTCATGTGTGTTGTAAGTAAGGGGCTGACTAAAGAGAATCACAGCAGACGCTTCAGTCAGCATGTCGTCAGTGGTCAAACAGCTCGCATGCAGAGAGAATCACACATAGTTTCACCACAAATATCCACTCTCCTGCTACACACATCAATAATCTCTGTCAGTTGTGTCTCAAGCAGGCTAGTTCCACCTCATTGGCTGTGATTAATTGTCTATCATGTTTTCCCAAGATTCTCAGTGTGGCCAGCATAGACTGACTCCAGTTAGGCATTCTGGGAGTGGACTCTGGCAGCGCTTCTCACCAGAGCCACGACCTCTCGTTCCATCCCTCACCACCTGCCCCTTTAACCTTTCCACCCTGCCCTCGGTGGGTTCAGGGTGGACTGGCAGGACTCGAGCGAGGAGGCCGCGGTGTTGAGTTATGGCCCGAGCCAGGACATGGTCAACATGCCAAGATTTCTCATGCAGACTGAGAGGCATGGCAATTACAATTATAGCCAATAATTGAAGCGTAATGAAGATGGATGGGGTCAGCACTGAACGCAGCAGGTCGCATCTTGCGCTAATTCACCACATTTATATCAGATCATAGCGAGCTAATAGGTGGGATACAACAGGTTAATAAGGCCAACCAGAGGAAGAACATAAACAACAAGAACAAGAGCCAGGAACATGCAAAAAGTTAGCAACTGGCATCAGTGTATTTATGTGGAGGAAACCACATCAAGGCTCTTGATCAAGTACATTAAGAAATTTACATGTTGTACAAGAAAGACAAAGAAAAACAGAAACAAATTAGGACAACTGCACTGCAACTGATTTATTCATTTTCAGGAAACATCCTCAGTTCTTTCTGGACTACACCTACCATAAATTAGGTACAGATGGTAATTTATTGTCTGAATTATGTCTTGGGCGGTCGTTGCCATTACACCCATCAAATACATTTTCAGCAACTATCAGACCCAAATGTTCAGACTGATGATGGCCGGAAAACAGCCACAATGAATGTGGATTATTAAATCTTTAGGGCACCCTATCTGTCTAACACAAAAGTAATTGTGTGAAAGACAAATACTTTGGAACTATTTAAGATTTTAAAAAAAGTTCAAATGTCTCCAATTTGTTTTGTTTTGTATTATTCACATGCACCTGCATGTGGTTCAAAACATATCACTGGTTGATGTCTGTATCGTCAATTTTTTCTGTTTTCTGTGAGCTCAAAGATGGGACTTTTTCTGGCAGCTTCATCTTGTTTCATATTTCACTCATAACCAGACATTGTTTTACCTACCTGTCCAATACTGCAGATTCTAAATCAGTCACATTATGAGAAATAACAGTGAACATGACTGGCTTTCTTCTTTATTAGTTCCTGAGATATTGTTGTTCAAACACAGTGTCAAATTTCAATGTGCAAATAAACATGCTGAAAGTGAGTCAACTAGCAGGTTTTTATTTTGTGTTATTTTTTTAAATTAACAGATAAGCTTATCTTAACGATAAGCAAATGTAACACTGAATCAACTGTCTGGATTACATTACATATGTGTGTGTGTGTGTGTACCATTCAAAAGTTTGGGGTCATTCAGGCAATTTCATGTTTTCCATGAAAACTCACACTTTCATTCATGTGTGAACATAATTGCACAAGGGTTTTCTAATCATCAGTTAGCCTTTCAACACCATTATCTGACACAATATAGCATTAGAACACAGGAGTGATGGTTGCTGGAAATGTTCCTCTGTACCTCTATGGAGATATTCCATTAAAAATCAGCTGTTTCCAGCTAGAATAGTCATTTATCACATTAACAATGTCTAGACTGGATTTCTGATTAATCTAATGTTATCTTCCTTGAAAAAACATGCTTTTCTTTCAAAAACAAGGTCATTTCTAAGTGACCCAAAACTTTTGAATGCTAGTGTACATTTCAACATATTATAGAGAACTTACATAAATCTCTTACATACAGTAAAGCTATTATTGATATTTACATGTCATATCCATAGGTGGCTGATAATATTGTACTTCCACAGTAAAATGTGTCAGTGTATTAACATGAGGAAACTCAATTCCTGGCTATATTTAAAAATCTACGGACCATAGAGTGTGTGTTGCATGGTATAGATACTGTTAATTGTGATTGCCTTTACTTGTTCAGATGGTATTTTCTTGTCCTGCCAGAATCACAGATCTCCTAAATCAAAAAAAGCCACAGTGGATTTGTTTTGCCACTGGTAAGGGGCAATATTCTATCTAAAACATGACACCAATACTTTCACTGAGCTGAAGCCCAGGCTACAAAAACAGCACCAAAATCCCCTTCATGCTTGACAAAAGAAAACACACAAGAACAAGGCACAGACACCATGTTAATATGTTCTAGTCTGTTCACAGCGAGCCGCATGAAACACAATAGGTCAGAATTTTGTCCATAATCTGTGCTCCATCGAACATAATCCCTTCATATCTTGGAGTAATGCTTTGTAATATGAACAAAGGACAAGTCTCAGGAGTCTCTCCTCCATGAGTAAATATACAACAACCTGGTTCTCATATCTGACCCATCTGAACACACTAACAGTCTAACACAGGACCATCTGTGAATCTTTGGAAGGACACTGATACCTTATTGGCTTCCTGTGAGTGTGTGTGTTAGCCACAGTAAGCCTCAGCCATGCCCTGCCCAGAGGAAAGAGTGGAGTGGGCGGGTTGGGGATTCAACAGCATCAAGAGAATCCAGTTCTGCCTGAAACCACTGGTGGTCTCACAACAAGTTCATTAAAGACGATTACGCACTCAAATTTTAACTAGTAATTACACGTTAATCAAGTTTGGTAAAATGCAATATAAAATGTCCCGAACCCTCTGTAAACAATGTGCACACACATGCGCACACACAGTGCGAACTGGACCTGAACCCAGCTCAGTGTCTGTTTAAACTAAACGTTCCAAGTTAATGCGAACAAATATCCACTGAGCTGCTCAGAGGTTTTCTCATATCCTGCCCAAGCCCACACACGCACACAATATAGTGGCTGACACACACACACACACACAATATTCCCCACCCCAAGAAGGGGCCCCATGGCTACCGTAACAGTGTAAAACCATTCCTGTAGCAGTCGTGAGAGCCAGTCAAATCCCTGCATCAACAATACCCTTTGTTTCTGTGTCCAGGATGTATTTTTAAAAATGGCGTCTAGGCTCGTTTGTCAAAATCAATATTTCTGTGGCTCTAAAACGCCCCAGCGTTCCCTTCTCGCTTCGACTCAGGGCGTACCTCGGTGTCACTCTGCCAAAGCTTGTACAACTGAATGGTAAAATAGTCCAAAATGCAGTCTGAATGACTTGCCAATGCTTTTTGGTAAAAGCTGCCAGCATGTTTCTCCGACAGTGACCCACTGTGTTTAATGTGGCGCTGTCTGCCAAGGGTCACTTTCCATTTGGCTTCAGCACCCTGAGACTCAAACTGAGACAGACGTGGAGAGAGTGAGAGAGAGAAGATGCAGACGGACGAAGCAGCCGAACAGGCATCTGCTGCTGCTTTAGCAGGAAACACCCTTCCTCTGTGACAAACACATGAACGCACCCACCTCACACTTTTCCCCTAATCAATAATTCAACAGTGACCTCATATGAATAGAAACAAGTTTTGAAAATTTTATGAGCACAACTTTTGTTCAGCTCAGCCAAACAGATGTCATGTGTCTACAGTTTGCGCTCAGAATATTCAAATCCTATTATACGTTTTGCCGTTAATTCCAACTTTGTGTCTCCGAAGATATGGGAATGTAACACCCTAGGGTGTCAGTAGCCTGACACTGACTGCTCTAAGTGTTTACAAAAGCTAATTCTCATGTCAAACTGAGCTCTTTCTCACAGCTCCTGTCTGCCTTGAAGAGCTAATGCTTCTCTGTCTCTTTCTCCGTCTCCATCTGCCTTCCACGGGCAGTGATGGTTGTTTGGAGCACAGCAGGAGGTCAATAACAACTTGTCCTCTGAGGTTTGATTTCTATCTGTTTCACCATCAGACTGACGTCTGAGAGCGAAAACGGAGAGGGGAGAGGAACTGGTCTGTGGTCTGAGAATGTCAGGACATACGGCGAGGACGTCAGAAGGAAACAGTGGACTGGAAACTGGTCATTTTAGGCTTGGTGGAGAGTGAGACAATACCAGCTAAAGCTGAGAGAGACAAACACACAGTGAGGAGAGAGAGAGAGAGAGAGGCTGACAGGAGTAAAGAATGATAGATGGCTTTCCATACACAGCCCATTTCCAGAGGCTAAAAACAGGCAAGGCAATGAATCTAACTTTTCATAGTTTCATAATTTTGGCAATATTTAGTGACAAGTACAGAAACCTATGCAGTCAGATGGCCAGATAGGACATAAACAAGCCAACAGTTTAGTCAGATAGTTTAATTCCATTATTTGTGGTGGGAAAACTGGAAGCCAGAATGTCAGTAATAATCCATGACTGCAATGGAAAACTGAGTAAACAAGGTCAAAGTTGAAGCAGATGATTTGCATTTAAACAGCCATGATGTTTACAACAGAGAGTTTTGTAAATCATCTTGCGTGTGCTTTCATTGTCTTCCCTAAAATAAGTTGTGGTTTGGTTACAAGCTTGGTGCTGTTGTGATACATTTGACTTCTTTTCAGTGACACTACCATGTTTCCAGATCTCAGCTATGTCAACTTCTGTGGGCAATTTTACTATTATTTATCGGATTGATGGCCACATTGCAAAACTATTATTTTCAGTTAATTCAATCCGTCCATCCATTTCCTTCTGCTTCACACTTGGCTGCACACCACCCATGTATGTGCTTAAAGTCACATTTTCATAAAACCTACAAAACCACGTCACCTGCAAAAAGCACAGTTTTGAGAATAAGAACAACAACTATGTGTCTGTGTGGGCATCCTCCAGGGAGTATAATCAAGGCTTAACTCTGAATCTGAAAGAATTTTACCTAAAATTTAAGAATTTTGGAGAGTAAAGGTCTGACAACCCAAACATTATTTAAAGTTTTAAAAAAAAAAAAACTATCTTTTTTTGTATTGTTTTAAGCAATTATTTTTTAAATTACATTGCAAAATGAATATCTTCAGCTACTCCATGACTGTGTGTGTGTATGTGCAATGACTTCACAGAAACCATTTACTCCTCAACAACTCCACCTTTGTTTCAAACCTACTGAGATTAAATGGAGGCAGACCCCCAACAGCAGCAGCACCACCCACCCTATTTTACTTCTGTTGCCAACTGGAGATATAAGAGCAAAAACTACAGAGTCTAAGGATAAGAAAGTGTGTGTGCGTGTGTGTGTGTGTGTCGGGGTTATGAATAATGTATGAGTGGCAGGTCTGATTGATGTGGAGTATAAGGTTTCCAGCCAGCCAACGGAGGGGCTGTGTGTCTGTGCCCAAACCCCAGCTCACTGTGCAGCCGACTTCAAAGGGTGTGGTCTGGACTCACTCATATACAAATACAAACTCTCTCTCACACACACACTTACTCATTCAGTCACTCTCAGACACACGCTTTTTGCTCTTACACACACATTCACAAAGATTAAGACGCTCCTCTGCAGCCTCTCTTTCCACACAACTTTACGCACTTGCACATGCAAATGCATACATGCACACGCACACACACACGGTCTGGACTTCCTGTGCTCCCAAACAGGAACACACAGGGTGCTGTGTGCAGGATGGTGGGTCTGGGATTTTGGGTGGAGGGAGGCCTTGCTTTCCACACCTGTGTTTGCAGCAGTAATTAGAGGCGCATGCTATTTTGGGGCGGCAAGCGTCCATGCGCTCACACACTGTGAAGCACACAGAGAGACTCTCAGTGGCCGTGGAGTACAGTACACGTGGGCTGGCGTTTGCTGTGCAGCAGCTTGTGTCTTCTCCGGTTAGAGAGTGTGAATGCCAGTGGAAAGCTCTAAATGGCCTGTAAATACAAACAGTCATATTTCCAGTTCCAGGCCATTACAGAGCTCATCATGGTCTGCCCACGCAGGCCTTTATGACATGACAGGCAGCACACTTGGAGGATATTAACTCAGCTGAGAAGCTAGATGACAAACTTTGTGGCACAATGAACTCATTACCAGAATCCCTCCAGCTCAACAAAGCTCTTTAGCCTCTTTTGGTTTTTACAACCCATTTATTGTTTGGTTCAGCCTCAACACTCACGAAAACTTTATTTCAAATGCTGAAAAAAGCTTAGCTAACTCTCTTCAGGAGATAATAACACACCTTTCTTAGCATCTGCTCACTTCTGAACTTCTAAATTTGTATGTGGTGTATTTTTGAATCCTCCCAGCCACGTGGCCTGCACATGAGAGACTAAGTTACCCACCTCACGGCATGTCACACCAGTCCGTAGCTGAAAATCTCGAGGAATAAAACAAGCATGTCAGGCCGTGACAGTCGCCAATCGGCAAGGTCTATACTTTGAGGTTGCGCTGGTTTGGAGGGCAACGAGGCAAGCTATTGCGCTGTGAAAAACGATAGATTTGTGAAGACGGGGAGTAAACACAGGCAGGGTGAAACGTGCTTATTCATTCTCTTTCCTCCTCGCTTCCTCGCAATCTCATAAACACACGCACACGGTAATTACGTCTCATTAGAGCGCTCAGGGCCTTTCATGTAGCTGCTGAACATGGCCACCGTCTCTCCCCTCTGGCCCTCAGACATAAACAAACACTTGAGCTGGCCAGCCCCCTGGAGCCATGGAGCCTCTGCTCCACAGTCAAGTGCTAGGGATTCCCCTCAGCCATGCCGCATGTCCCCACCTCTCACTCTACAGCGCCACCCACATCTTTTCCTCTGCTCTCATTCTTTCTGTCCTGTGCTCGAAAAAGACAGATAAATGAAAAAAAGCAAGAGAGAGAAACTGTAGAAAAGAGGGAGGCAGAAGTCACAGAGCGGCCTGCCTGCTGTGGGTCTGTAATGACATAATGAGAGGACTGCAGTGTTTAGTGGGCGGCTCTTTTTATAGCAACTGTCAAGACAAATGTGCAATCATTCAGTTTGATTGAGTGAGTGTGTGTGCGTGTACATGTGCATGAGGCTGCGTACAGCAAAGTGCACGTGTGTGACGGGAAGCCGAGTAAGGAATTGTCAGGTGGGTAAGAAAGGGAGATGGAGAAAGTGAGGGAAAGCTGGCAGAGGGATGGGGAAATGGAAGGAAAGAGCACGAGTAAAGGAAAAAGAGAAAGGTAAACAGAGAGGTGTCACCATAAGACAAAAAAAAAAAAAAAAAAAAAAGGGCTGTGGCACTGAGCGGAGGGTCAGAGAGAGGTGATGGCCGGGTCATGCTAAGGTCAAATAAGGTGCAAAACCAGTAACTCTGAGGCAAGTTTAGAATGAAAACAAACCACCACTATCACTGCAGGTCACAGACAGGGCCTCCCCTCAAGTTACACTCACACACACACACACACACACTCACTCTCATATTGCTGGGGCCTCTTAATTAAAAAAGAGATCCCTGGCACTCCCTTAGAAAGTCCCACCTTCTAAAAGCAAATACACAGCTCTCCATAGCGGCTGTTTTAACAAGGATAAAGTTCAATACGAGCAGCGTCGAGTGAAAGCCTCATTGTGGTGCAGAGAGAGAGGTTCTGAATGCCATGTCAGTTCTCTCCTCATCCATCAGACCAACACCTCCACACAGCATTTCTTCACCAATTATGTACTGGTCTCGAACCTCGCTGTACATACATGTAACTGGACACACACAAGTTGCTTCACATAGAGGATGTGGTCGTTGAATGTATCATGCATGTGTGTTTAGCAGTATGAACACAAGTACAATTTATTGTTTATTACCATGACCTTGTTCTTCAAATTATCCATATTGCACATGTGTTTGTGCATGAAGGCACGTTTGTGAGTTTAAAATATCTGTGTGTCTGTGAGCTTGTGTGGCGTACAGGGACGGACACCAGATTTAATATCATAAGCCTATGTGAACTGGGATCTACTCAACGTCTAATAAAAAACAGACAACATGAGGAAGCCATTTGGCATTATTTGAGGAGGGAAGAGAGCTTTCAGTGCTGTGACCCAACAAATGTTTCCATTCCATTTAAGCCACCAGGCCTGTTTGAAGTGGACGAGTTTGGATGATGTTTCTGCCACGCTCAATAAACTACAGGCAGCTCACAGTTCTTAGCAGGCCTGGATCTAAATCCAATTCTCCTGATCTTCTACCTATTGCTAGCCTAGAGCAAAAAAAAATAAAAAATAACACAACAAAAAAAAACAAGAACAACAACAACAAAACCTAATGAGAAGCAACGTAGTCTCATGAGTTAGATTTGGAACTAAATTAACTTTATAGAGGGATTGCAGGATCTTTGTGGTGTATTTTTGTCAGACAAATTTGAAGCAAACTTTTGAAATGTCGCAAAAAATTTACTGAATGAAGCAAATTAACTAGGTCTGCATCTGAAGGTGTCTGTACACGCTGTTAGGAATGGCAGTAAGAACAGTAGGAGAAGCCAGAATAAAATTCTTTGGCAACTGTTTTTAATGGGGCAAGTTGTGATTATTATTTGACATCAAGTGAAATGTTTCCTGTCAGTGTTTCATGATGTCCAGAGGTGAGGACACCAAAAAAAAAGCAGAAACAGCTGATCAGTCCTGCGAGTTAAATGTTCGTTTCAACAGGACTTGATGCTTTCATTTCCCGTTATGCACCTTAACTCTTTAAAAAAAAAATAAAAATCTAAAACCACCTCAAATAAATGTAAATGTTTTTTTTTTCCATTTTTCAAAAAAAGTCTGTCCTTTCCATGAGCATTTTCTCATGTGATACTTCAAAATGCAAATATAGACAGCTTATGAGTCGGGTTCTGCTCAAGGTTTCTTTCCATTCAAAGGGAGTTTTTTTCTTGCCACTGTCGCCGTGTTGGCCGGTGGGTTCACACATTTGGGTTCTGAAAAGCGACTTGAGACAATTTGAATTGTAATTGGTGTTATATAAATAAAATTGAATTGAAGTGAATTATGACGAACCCTTTACTGCAGTGTTTCTTACTCAACCTGCCAAATGTGCATTGATTTGAGTGTGTGCCGTCTGGGGGGTTAAAACCAGTTTTTAGGGTTATGGCTTGAAACAGATTTAGGTTATAGTTAGGATTAAGTGCTTGTGATGGTCAAAGTTTGGTGTGGGGCTGGGGACTGCATTATGTCGGCGAACCTCACCAAGATAGCCATACAAACATGTGACACAGAATCACAGAAGATAAAGTTGCTCGAGTTGATGAGAACTTATGTTAAAAGCCTCCCAACAAACATTAGTCTGTTTAAAGCAATACTGATCAGACATCAATCATAAACGTCTGAAAGTCTGGCCAAAAAATCTGCAGCTTTTTAAACCCAACTAATCTGAATCTGGCAACTGTGGTAAGAAAGTGGATCGGCTGCTGAAGGATGCGAAGTCAGCCCTGACTGGACCACTAGCAGCTCTCCAGCTCCAATGAGCACAGGAGGACTTTCTTTGACCCATCTTGACTGCCACAGTAAGTATAAATACATTTTAGAGGTGGCAGTAAACATTGACACATTACCTGGACAAGTAAAGTTGCTGTGTCAGTATTTGTAGACCTTTGGAGCAGCTGGACTAATGTTAACTGGTGCTAACAAGTCACTCCATTATGTAGATCAGTTATGTGGATTATTCTGATATTAACCACTGTGAAGAAAGTTACAGGTTATTTAATGTGGAACACTGCAGCTTGTTTGTTGTGTAATTTAGTGCTTGCTTTATCTGTTCTTCAATTCTTAATGCAACCGAGTTGATTTTGCAACAAACATCAAGTATCAGCGGTTAAAAACAGTTGTATCAGCATTCAGAGAGGCATTCACTGTATTTCATCCTTTTCAAAAATGGATTAATTATGGGTTGCATCCCTACCTAGGCACAAAAATAGATAAAAATGTGCATACCATCTTGTAGCACTCAAAATGAATCAAACTCAAGGAAGCAAAGGTAAAGAACTGGTTGAATGTAGCAAAGACAATGTGGGATATCTGAAAAACTTGCATCACTAATTGGCAAAAATAGAGGAAAAAAATAACCATAAAGACATTACACTGCAGGAAACAGCCAACCCGGGTCTCTCCAACATTCAAAAATCCACCTACAATCCTCTATCAATCAGTTTGTGGTGTGTATGTTATTAATTTCATCCATACCTAAACTGAAAACACAACTGCAAAGACAACACATTCCTGGTTTTATTTGTACACACTCTTTGCAGGGATGTGTTCATTTTTGAGCTTCCAAAGAGACGTGGTGCCACTATTTATGCTTGGCAAATGGTCTCCCTACTTTGGCTCTATTATCTATCACCTTATATATGACACCTATTACATCAAAAAGAAAGTAAGAAGCATGAGCACATCAGGTAAACTTAAACAAGGAATAATATAACACACAAACTTACACTACCATTCAAAAGTTTGGAGTCACCCAGGCAATTTCATGTTTTCCATGAAAACTCACATTTTTATTCATGTGCTAACATAACTGCACAAGGGTTTTCTAATCATCAATTAGCCTTTCAACACCATTAGCTAACACAATGTAGCATTAGAACACAGGAGTGATGGTTGCTGGAAATGTTCCTCTGTACCTCTATGTAGATATTCCATTAAAAATCAGCCGTTTCCAGCTAGAATAGTCATTTACCACATTAACAATGTCTACACTGTATTTATGACTAATTTAATGTTATGTTCTTTTTAAAAAAAAAAGCTTTTCTGGGCGCCCGTATAGCCCAATGGGTTAAGTGGGTGACCCATGTACAGGGGCTGGTCCCCGAGGCAGCGGCCCGGGTTCGATTCCTGCTCCTAGCCCTTTGCTGCATGTCTTCCCCCCACTCTTCTCCCTCCTTTCCTTTAAAAAAAAAGCTTCTCTTTCAAAAATAAGAACATTTCTAAGTGACCCCAAACTTTTGAACGGAAGTGTACATGCATGTGTAAACTAGCATTTTCTGCACAAATGTTCTCCTAATACTCAAAAGGCAAGTGACACTGATGCTTCTATACAAGCAAACAGACACACGTACACAGTTTTTACAGTTCCAAATTCATGTACACACAAACAGAGCCGCAAAAAGTCAGTCAGACAAAAATGCAATCGTGAGAGAGAGGCAGACTGAGAGCTGCGAGAGAAAAGAAGAGAGCGGAGACTGTGACTGAGCTCTTGTGATATTTGGCTCAGTTTTGACAATCTGGACCGAGAATCTTCCCACGAGCCACTCGACTGTCTGACGGGGCGAGAGACACGGAGAGAGAGAGAGAGAGCGAGGGAGTGTGAAGCAGCGAGAGAGGAGGTCACACACATTCCAGTCCAAAAGAGTCAGCCAGACTCCTCAGACAATAAAAACAAGATGACCCCCACACCCCCACCCCTACCCCCACTCCTCTAAACATCCCTCTGCTCCATCAGCCTGTCTGCTGGACCAGTGAGACTTCACTTCACTCCCTCACTTGTACTGATACTCCCTAAAATGTCACTACATGAGACTCAGCCTCTTCTGTTCCAACGAGATCCAAAGACACACACCACACAGACACACACTCAGGGCATGGGAGGGATTATTGCATTAGAGAGCCTCTCACACTTGTGCTTCCCAATCAAGGAGTGTCTCAGTTTCACCAGCCAGCTGTGGACTCCCTACCTACCGAATAAAGATTTACTGACATCACTAAAGCTGGGTATCAAATCAGTTAGCACCTGACCAAGAAGAAGATCAAGAAGAGGCAGATTCTGATTTAAATGAACAGCTATTTGATGAAAATTATTAGTTATTAGGCAAGGAAAGCTATCCCCAGGCCAAAATATCCCATTTAGGTTAAAAAACAAAACAAAACAAGGAAATGGTAGTGACAAATGTTGATACCTGTCATTGATGAAGAAAGGAAAGAAACTTTTGCATACTCCACTGAGGAAAAATAATAGGTTTTCCTGCACAAAAATAGTTCCCTTGTTTTGACAACCAGTTATATATTCTCATAGCAGTTCTGCAACATGAGCAGTTGCTTGAGAAGGAGGAGAAGTTGAAGCTTTTGAGGAAAATATGTGAAAGATTTAGTGTGTGTTCAGGAGGATTTTCTAGAACAGATGTTCTGGCACAATTTGATCTACCTGTATGGAGCAGGGACAAATACAAACTATCAAAGGTACAGTAACACATGCAGTTACTTATGGAGAACTATTTTATCATAAAATCAACTTCATATTCAACCCTTCATCAAGCTAGTCATGCAAATTTTGCAAAAAATAAAGACTAAAATGAAGTCAGTCATGTACACGCTGCACTTCTTATATTCAAACATGCATTCATACAGTGGAGAGCTTTCACACAAGCTTCGTCCTCGGAGCTCCTCTTTCTCACAGCCTTTCTCATCACCACCAGCTGACTCCCTCCCTGCCTCCTGTCCTGGCCTGTTAAACCCTCAGCAGGGTACCACGGCTTCCCACCAGCTACCCCCTCTGGAGACGTCATCCCATCCATTTCTTCCTGCTCCGTCACCCTCTCCTGCCCTCTCTTCTCCCACTATGTTCCCTCTGTCCAGGTGGGAGGTATATTTCTTCTCTACATGTGTGTGGGGGGATGTCATCCCACCCACAAACCTGTCACCTACCAAAGCTGTCGAAACCCAGCGCTGAAACCGCAGGACAAATAGCTGAGGTCACACTGAAAACTTGACTCCCTGGCTTTAGTTTCCTGTTTTAAATAAAGACAACTTCAATCAATTGACTCTTTGGCTTTTGCTTCCTGTTTTAAATAAGGACCATTTAATTAGTTCATATACAGCAATAAGTCTTGTAGCATGAAATTGTAGCGAATATTATTTGGCAGTGTCAAACTCTATGTCGTGAATACAGAACTATCCACCATACTGATGAAAGAACAGACTCGGGGTCACCTTGTATTGGCCTGGCCCATTATTAGATCTGATATTCAGCATCTATCTGGCTGTTGTTAAACTAAGTAAAATAAATCAATCAAAAAATGTGTTACCTAAACTCAGATGCAGTTGCCTCTCACCGTCAGTAGTCTTTACATTGTGGCCTCGCTCAGTACCCACAGTACTATCTGACTGATTACACACCAGGAGTAATAGCCAATCAACACTAAAGGATATAAGTAGAAATAAATGTAAAGTTTTCTTAAAAAATACACATACACTGCCGTTTAAAAGTTTGCGGTCACTTAGAAATTTCCTTATTTTTGAAAGAAAAGCAGTTTTTTCAATGATGATAACATTAAATGAATCATAAATACAGTCTAGACATTGTTAATGTGGTAAATGACTATTCTAGCTGGAAACGGCTGATTTTTAATGGAATATCTCCATAGGGGTACAGAGGAACATTTCCAGCAACCATCACTCCTGTGTTCTAATGCTACATTGTGTTAGCTAATGGTGTTGAAAGACTAATTGATGATTAGAAAACCCTTGTGCAGTTATGTTAGCAGATGAATAAAAGTGTGTGTTTTCATGGAAAACATGAAATTGCCTGAGTGACCCCAAACTTTTGAACGGTGATGTGTACGTAAAACTAATAAGCTTCATATTGGAGTTTTTGTGACAAAAGAGTTTCATTTGCACATGGGTTCCAAATATTGGTTATCGCAAAAAAAATTTAAAAATCAGTTGACCACTAATGCAAACTATTAAAAATTCAAATATTGCCATGACTGAATGCTGTATCAGACAGTTTTTTAAGACATTTCGCTACTTTTCATCATCATTTTGTTAATTTCTTATCGTGTCTCTTGAGTTCTTATATACTGGCTGTATGTTCAGACAGCAATAAATAATCCATATCCCAAGTGTGACAACATTTATATTTAAAGTAAACATGTTTGAATTCTTCAGAGTAGGGCCCCAAAAATGTCAGTCCGTCTGTCTGAGTGTCTCTGCTTTCTGCAGGACTCCAGGGTGCAAACTATCCTGCAGGCTCCATATGAAAGCTGAGGATTCTGGTTACACAAGGCGGCGAAGAGAAAGGAGAGAAAAACAGAGCAGGAGAAGAAGGAGGAGAGCATCTGCTTTCATCCTCAACCCAGCAGGGGAGAGCTCAGGCCTGTCAGTCTGAGAGAGATGGCCAGCTGCTGCAGCGCACACACACACACACACACACACGGACACGCACACGCACACACACACACACACACACACACACACGCACACAGACACGGACACACACACACACACGCACACAGACATGCACATGCACACACGCACACAGACACGGACACACACACACACGCACACGGACACGCACACGGACACGCACATGCACACACACACGCACATGCACACACACACACACACACACACACACACAGCAAACTTTAGGAAAAGTACAGAATATTCCGAGTGCCACTAAAGCTGAGTGTTATGATCATTTCTCTCATTTTCATTCTTATAAAGACACTAAGGCTATAAAACATCCAGGGGAACACTCATGCTGCTAGGTTAAGGTTCTAATGTGTCCAACGAGTTTCTTTCACCATGAAGGACTTTAAATTTTTTTTTCTCTCATTTCAAAAAGACCTACAGAAAGACAATCTTCATACCAGAGCCATCAGAGCCATCCAGCTGGACAGACAGCTGTTTGTTCTAAAAGCCAGAGCCAAGCAACACTTGGGTGTGTTTGACTCCTTAACGCACAAAAAAAATACTGGCATGCCTACTGGAAATTTATCATGAATATTCTGTTCCAATGATTTGAAAATGATTTACTCCAATAACCAATACTGCCATAAAATCTCACTAAATCAGACATAAAATTGCATTACAACTTCCAAAAGCTGTTCTGAAACTGGAGACGGTAGACAGCTTCTACATTTCCAGTGTTTTATTGAGTGAAACAGCCTTGAAACAGGAAAATAAAGTCATTACTTGTGTCAAAGTTAATCACCATCAGTGCCTGCTCCCCCAACAGAGGAAAATGAGTGCTAGTTGCCACCTTTCTGAGAGATGGTCCCCCGAAAAACAGCAGAAATGCCGAGCAAAACTGGCCAGTCAAACAACACGATGAAAACAGAGCCAGTTTAGTTTGATTTGATTTGAGGATCTTAACACTGCAAACAAAAACACAACATGTCACTGAGACAAACAGAACAGGAGGTGACAAAGCACTCTAAATAAAGTCTATGTAGCAGCAGTTCTGGAGGTTTTGCTTGTATCCAACAGTTTCTTGCAAAGGTTCAAATTTCCATGTGTCCTTCTACCAAAAGCACCAAAAACCTTTGATTTAAACTTTAGTAGGTGCTTGAAGAGAATTTGTGTTGCGGCAGGTTCCAGAGGCAATTCTCAACTCTATATTCAAATCTTTAATCAGTCAATTAATGTTGTAGAGTTATGAAATAATATCAGAAATATTAGCAAATCTTACTATGTTGCAAGTAGAGCTGAGTTGATTTTTTTTTTATTTCCGCTGTTTGGTACCAAACTGAGGGGAAGTGCTTTTTATCTCTTTAATCTCTTTTTACATCTCTAAGAAAAAAAGAACAGTACACTGAGCCTCAGTGATTTCAACGTGTTACTTAGAGAGCAAACAGCAGGTTTTCTCAAAAACTCTGCTGGAAGTTTGGACGGCCTTGTTAAATCCTGACTAAACCTGCATGTATTCATATATGAATATAAGTAAATAGAGAAGTTTCTCCATGTGTGTGCATCACTCTCACTCATATAGATCCTGCTGTTGTTTGATGCTGCAGGTACAAACAGCTGGATGCAACAAACTAAACTCCAGTTCCTCGTAATGTTTTGTCAAAACCTGGATTATATTCATTATTGTCTCACTAACTGGACCTTTTCTGTCATTTCAGGTGTGAAATTATTGGGCAAAGTGAACAAAAGAGGCAATATGTAATCTTAATATTTGTAATTCTTTGGCTCACACTCTGCATGGTTTTGGACCAGTAGTAGTGCTGAAATGCATAAAAGTCTTCCTCAGATCATTTGATCCAACTCTAATTACGTGGCTTGTGTTCATTCATACATGAAGCTGACACATTCAGTAGCAGTCTGATTGCTTGTCTGAAAGGAGCTCGTTTCACATAAAACACAAGCATTACTAATTTACACGAAAATATATAATATATATATTATACGAAAAGAAGTAAACAGAATAAAAGTCATCTCAGGGAACTTTAAATGTGAAGGTCAAGACGTTGTAATGGTAGACAGAGAAACCCATCAGTTCCCTCAGAGCAGCACTTGATGAACAGTGGAGAGGGAAAACTCACTTTTAACTGAGATAAACCTCCAGCAGGGTACGTACTGACTACATCTAATAACCAAACTGCTAATGAAGTGATTGTAAGTTAAGCACCTGAAGGACAAACACAAAAACTAACCACATGATCAATGTGGGTCTAGAATGTAACAAAACTGTGACAGGACTGACTCGATGATTATGGCTGTTGTGGTCCTTGATGGACCGATTGAGCTTTTTCAGCTTCTCCCGACTACTTCATTGTCCTACTGTATACGTGGGCAGCCATCCGCTCAGAGACCTCCTGATAAACTTTCTCCATCCAGCTCCCTCTGTATTCTGTGGTCCGCCACCAAAGACAGAAAAGTCTCGACCTCCTCATTCACCCACGGTACAGGTCTGGTTGTCATATTCAAATTTTGAAGAGCAGAGAGTTCCATGAAGAGCAATGCACACTGTTGCTGTTGACAGTTTTGTTTTTCAAATGTCGGGTTAGGTTTTTGTGCAGGAGTCGCTCTCGTGTGTTGTCACCCCCTATCCAATCAGTGGCCTGCACTCTGAGACGTCACATTATCGGCTCGACTCAGCTCGCTTGGAATCTCAGTCGAGTAGGTACTAAAATAGTACCTGGTACCAGGTACTACATCCTAATGGAAAACCTCACAAACCGAGTAGAGTCAAGCCGAGTCGAGCCGAGTAGGTACTAATGGAAATGTGTCGTATGCAGCAATCATTCTCCTCATTAGCTATCTTCTAGCCAGTCACAGTTAAGGGCCAACTCTTTCATCCAATCATCCTGAGCTGCACTACCAGAAAGGTAAGAAAGGAGAGAACAGAATTACAGGCAAAGAAAAAATCAAGATGTTCACTGGAAACCTCTGAATCTCACCTCAAAAATGAGGACACTTAATGGGTCGGGTTTCTGTCTGCCCGTAAAGCTACAGTGGTTCCAGTTGAAATGTCAAGGCAGAAACACACACACACCTCAGACACTCACTGTCAGCCTGACATGGCATCTTCACGACAGGAGTAACTAGGATCTCTGCTATCATGGATCTGTCTGTTATCTGTTCTTCTATTGTTAGAGCAGCAGGGGGGAGTCAGTTTTACACAATCTTCTTCCATTTATCTTCTGCTTAACTATCTGGACGGTGAAATTTTTCAACATTTTGCTTCTCTTTGACTCCCACTGCACCTCTGTTCCTGTCCTCCTGGTAAGCTGCCACAGTAAATACTCTCCCCATGTCCAATGATTTAGGATTTGGACTCAGATGGAGCAAGAGTGCCTCCCTGGAGATCTCTTTTAAGTCTCTCACCCAATTCATTATTCCTATCATCAAATCTCACCTCCTACACCACTTCCCTGAGTGTTTATGCAGGTCCAGCTCTCTTCTGCCTGCTTGTGTATGTCATGACTATATTTACAATGGCCCAAGTAAGTTCTAGCTCTTGGTAAAAAAAAAAAAAAAAAATCCAGGAAGTTTTCAGTGTTTGTGGAAATTAGGAAATTATGACAGGTGGAAAAAACACAAGAAAAACGAATTTCAAAACAGGATTATAACAGAAATCTGCCGGTTACATATTCAGTACTAATTTGATCATGATCTTCTAACTGGAGGTCCAACTACTGCGGAGCCACAGCAAATCCGTGTCATCATAACATTACTTGTATATAATCAGTAAAACTTTAAAATTAAGCTGTGTGAAGCTGCATGTCTTTGATAAGAAAACGGAGGCTGAATAACTTTTAAAAATATAAATTTGAATTGCCCTTTTCATAGCTTTTAATATTCTTTAAATAGAATCTACATCAAATTAGATTTTTTATCTCTTGAGGGCTGGACTCAAACCAGAACTGGCTTGAGTGCATTGTTGCATGAGGAGATTTTTTTAGATACATTTCAAAGGTCAACCATCAGTGAGATGTCAAACACAATAAACTATGGGTGCAAGAGCAAATACATAATTCAAACTAAGCTCACTTTTTTGAAAATTTGTATTTTTTGGTTAAAATTTATGTATAAAAAAACAGATTTTATTACTTTCCTTACAATGAATCAGAGAGGATGGACTTTTAAAAAAAGGCATTTTTTTTCAATGAAGATATCATTAAACTAATCAGAAATCCAGTCTAGACATTGTTAATGTAGTAAATGAGTATTCCCCCTGTAAACGGCTGATTTTTAATGGAATATATATCTACATAGAGGTACAGAGGAACATTTCCAGTAACCATCACTCTTGTGTTCTAATGCTACATTGTGTTAGCTAATGGCGTTGAAAGGCTAAATGATGATTAGAAAGCCCCTGTGCAATTATGGTAGCACATGAATAAAAGTGTGAGTTTTCATGGAAAACATGAAATTGTCTGGGTGACCAAAAACTTTAGAATGGTAGTGTACATATTAACCGTGATAGCCTCCCTGTACTGAGTCTATATTTAGCCCTATTATTGAAATGACAGGTTTTAGAGGCTCTTTTGGGGCAATCCAGGATCAGATATCTGCACTGGAGTCCTATATAAGGAATAAAATGCCCTGCTTTGTTCAGCCAGCATGTTGTGTAAATGTACATGTTGGTGAAATAAGCCCCGTGTGAGTGTGTGTGCATGTATGTGTTCATGCGTGTAGAGGTTTCTACAGGATCAGTGAGGTTTTATTACTGTGAGGCAGAGGGGGGCGAACTCCAGTTTACTGAGCTGCTATTAAGGCTGTGGCTCAAATTTCACCTGCAATTAACGCCCCAAAATGCGCACACACACACACACACACACACACACACACACACACACACACACACACACACACACACACACACACACACACACACACACACACACACACACACACACACACAGCTGCTGTCATTTACTCATCCTGTTTGTGCGGGATGCCAGGTCAACATAACACTAGCTGCTGTCACAGTTTCTTTCTCAATGAATGATCTATCCTTTCCGCTATGCGTGCACACACAAATCTCAAGAGATGACGTTGTGATTGTGCCAGGTCTGGTGTGCTGCAGGGGTTGAGAGGTTGGGAAGTTGTCGCTGTAGTCAGGAGATTTCGGTGATGAAACCTAACGCTGCCTCTCCTCTGCCCTATTAGCTCCCATTTTAGCACTTTACCGGTCCAGCTGTGTTTATTAAAACCTTACAGAGCAGGCAAAGGTATTTATCAGCTCCCTGAGTCACTGCTGTAAAGATCCAAGCAGGCACGAATGTAACACACACACAGTGAAAGAAGGGGGACAGCGCCCTCTATGACATGATGCACGTTGCAGTGAAGCAGCACAGGGCTGATGACCAAAATCAAAAGCTTTTATCCGTACTGAAAACCTTTTTTTCAGAAAATATTGACCTGAGAAATAACCAATGAATATTTCAGTAATCAAAATTCCATCAAATACTAAGGCTCATAAATACCTGAATCACAATATTGATATTACATCAGCACTCTGAGCTGAAGGTTGAAGCAAGAAATCACTATCCAGCAGGACAAACCACATTGTATACACACCCTAAACTCATGACTAAACACCACAATTGATGTGTTCCTGCTAATCAAGGCCACCAGCAGTAGTGTTTTCATGACTTAATCATATGAGTCATTTTTTGAAGCACAAACTCTGATTGCTGCCTGGCCAGTGATACTATTTCCCTTCGTCTTCTATGATTATACAGTGAATACTCTGTGTTTTGGATTGTTAGTGATAATGAAAATAATCTTGGGTGTCAAACATGCCTGTAAATTACAAGGCTGTGTGGCCACATAAGTTAAATTTATAGAATTTAACAAAAGCTGTACTTGGTGGGACATATGGATTTACTTGGTATTCTGACATCTCTTTAGCTGAAACTAGAAAGAGAACAGTGTACAAAGCAACATGGCCCTCAGCTCTTATTGCTCATCTGAACAGTCAAACAGGTGTCCATGAAGTCTAACATGTCCACGAAATGTCAAATAACAAACTAGGCCCTTCTGCACACTGAGACGCCTTCGCAAGAGGCCCAAAATGTGGATGTAAATGTCTAGCCTACTGTACAAATGCCCAGAGCCTGCCCCCGCTGTCACCTCCCAAGCCAAAAACACGTGATGAATGGCCAACCGCTCTCATCAATCATCTGTGATTGGCCCTGATCTGCGCTGTGATTGGTTAATTAGCCTCATCTGTAACCATTACTACACAGCGAGGCAGCTGCAGCAGAAAAAAATAAAAGGATAAGAAAAATAAACGAGGTGAAAAATGACACTTTCAGGGCAGTTCCGTCACCTCGCTGCCTTCACACAATGCCAGGAATCAGACAGCTACTGCCACACAGGGGCAACCGCACGCACCTGACGACTGCAATGAAACACCTTCCACTGACCAGAATTTCACAGGTAATTATATTTTGAAAATAAATATGTGAACAAGACAAGAGCAGAGAGGAGGGGCTGTCAGTGGTGTGTGTCAGCGGGTCAGCCACATCTCATCTGGCAACGGTTTCTAGTCCACTACAGCACAGACACCAGCACCGCCAGCTCCAGTCAGGGGAAAAATAAGAGCTGGTTATTAGTTGTCAGAGGGAAATATCTGGTAACTGGGTGGTAACGACTTGCCAGCAGTTCATTATAGTGACGCAGCTTTTAAGAAACACCAGATAGTTAAAGGTTAAGAGATGGGAGGGACATGAAGAATAAAAAACAAGGTGGGAGAGGAAGCAGACAAAAAGGAGAGGCCAAGAGTGGAGTGGGATGGAGCCAGAGGGGAGAGAGAGAGAGAGGTCCAAAACCACCAAGTCAACTTCTGCTCTTGCTCCCTCCCTGCCAGCTCTCTTCTCTGCACTGGAAATGACTCTCTGGAGCCAGAAGTGGAGGAGATGTAGAGGGTGGTAGGGGCTCCAAACAGCTGTACCCACCCTGGGCCAACTGAGGGCCGGGAGGAGAGGAGGAACAAGAGGGAGGAGGGCAGTCCTCGGTAAGATGGCCGACTACTACATCTTTATCTGCTCAGATAGAGCTGTTAGTGACTGATTGCTGTGGCTTTCCTCTTCTCCTTGGCACCCTCTAAGTAAGAAATTTGCACTGTATCGCCAAATCCCAGAGAACCACAGTCCAAAAAAAAAGGCGAGTTTCAAACGCGGTCACAAAACTGAGAAAGTCCAAAGCTTTACCCCTTTGAGGAAAATGAGATCAGGAGGATTTAAATTATTTTATCTGCCGATTTTACTCTAAAGCATTCAGCTCCCGGCATCTATTCCATAATACCATAATAATAATAAAGGGCTCCATTGAGAGTAACTGGGCAGCTCCAGGTCTGTCTGCCTGCCTGGGATGGATACCCGATACCCAGCTGAGACGATGCCCAGCCAGCCGCACGCCTTCAGACGTCGTTACAGCAGACACACAGCACGCCCCTCCTGCCACCCGCAATCCATCCACAGCCAATTACAAGCAATTTCCCTGTCCTGGGTGGAGTGAGGAGAGGGAGAGAGAGAGGGAGGAAAAGCAGTTGTCAGCCTAAAGCAGACACACATGGTTCTGTTTACAAATCGCCAGTTGTTTGGCTTCGCCATGGTAACACAGTGCTGGTGCAGGCTGGATGGATATTTCAAAGTGAGACAGACGGAGGCAGAGAAGGGGGGTCATGGTGACAGTCGTGGTCTTTGATGGTCTGCTGGGTGGGGCAAACTTTCAGCAGGAGAGATGGTTTGCGTATGCATAATGTACAAATGCCCCACAAACACGCGTCTGTTTCCCTTCTCCTTTCAAATTCCCCCCTTCCTCCTCCTCCTCCACCTCGGTTCCCCTCAGCACCTCGAGCTTCTGTTTGGCTTCCCGAAATCCGCCTTTCCGAAACAGGAGACGCGCTGCGAGGAGGTGCCTGATTCACCCAAATTGGAATGTCAGCCATTCCCACAGGAAACCTGGAGCGTCTCAGCACCAGGTGCTCTGGACAGGCCAGTGTGCACGCACAAATCTAGCAACACAAGGCTACCCGTACAACACAAAGTACATTACACAACTCGGAGGAGTTGTCACAAGAAGAAGTAACTTGCTATATAAGACCCAACAACCAACATTTTACTTGCATAAGAGTAAGAACTAGTTCTATATATGGCAGCTAAATGGGAAGATAATAGGTTCTGTTGTTTTTGCTCTCTGTATTTTTGCATTTTACGTTTAGCTCACTATTTCTTAAGACTGCGTCATTAAAGTTACACAAAGGATTTAACAATAGATGTTTTGGCCATTTAAATTCTTTCAAAGAAATCTGTCAGTTTGGCATTCTAAATGACTATAAATACTACAGTGGGCATGAGTCTCAGCTGGGACCAGTCAGGTCATAGAAATGTAGAAAAAATCAGAACACTGCAGCCACAATCAGCAATAAAATATGTATTACAGCTACTAAAGCCATTCTAAGTTGCTTCAGAATACAAAAAAATCTAATTTAAACTTGAATTTTAGGTTCTGTAATATTCTCCCTTTTAACATTTTAACACAGAGCCTTTATTTTTCTAAATTTATTGGGATTACAATGACTATAAAGTGACTAAAGAGTCCATGATTTTTCACCATTTCACAGTCAGCCTTTACAGATGTTAGCTGTAGCTAACTGGCAATGCACTGACCATGCATGCACAGCATCACAAACTTGGACCTAAATTCGGTTTGTCTTCGATATACTCTAGGTTCTCTCCCTCTCCCTCTTTGTCTCTATGCGCATGCAGAGCAATGCTTAATGATATTGGGGAAACGATCATTTAAATTTTTCTGGTAGATATTACAATGTGATCGGTGTTAGTCAAACTTCAGCTCAGTGTTCACTGTGTGATAGAGTTTAAATGTGAAGAATTATCACGAGACACCACCAAAAGTGCAGTCTGACTCACTGGATGTAGGCCGCAGGTACAAGCCTGCCTTTGGCCATGTATTTCATGTGACGTTCTCCTCCACTTCTAGTATTTCACTTCTACTATTTGGTTGTTGCTGTTGTCAATAATACTGTCACTACGGAATACAAAAACCTTGGAGCTAGCAATCTACATGCTGAAATTTCAAATTTTGTTTTAGATCATGCAGTTTGGAAGCCGTGCAAGTGTTTGTTTTTTGGTTTGTTTGAATTTTTTTTTTTTTTGCCTTATTAGCCGTTTTAATGACAGGGTTCACCTCCTTGCGTGCAAATGATCCACCAAAACTATTCCACATGAGTGTTTTGAGGGGACACCATCTCTGACTAAGCTCTGCCTGTTACCACTGTGATTGGTTTCAAGACATACAAACAAGTCTTAGCATTTCCCTCTATGGCAGAATGATCATGAGTAAGAGCCAGAAAAATTCTGTTTTGCAGACTGGTCTGACTATGCGAGACAACCAAGAAGTGTGACTGTCACACAAGAAGGTTGGTATGAATTTATACATCTGTTGTCACACAAGCAAAATTCTTAATCAGTCATGCTGCATTAAGTATATCTTAAATTGCAGCCTTCACAATTTGCTAATTGCATTCTTGCAAATTATGATTTTGATTAGCTGTTTGTTCAAGTTGAAACACTGTCAACTCGCATTGGCACGTCTTTACTGCAATTAGCTTCACCTTGAATCTAAATCTCTTTTGTGCCGATATGAGTTTTTCCATTGACTTTTAATATAAAAAGATGGACAGGACTTTACTTGCAGACATGATCTTACTATCCTTTTATTTGATCAGACATCAATCCGATTGCATGATAGCAAAATACAATCGTACGGTTTGTTTCTTGAAAACTAAGCTTTTGTGTTTCCACTGCGGCAGTTCCAATTCTAGGCAGACTTCCTCCCACAGCCAAAAATTATTCTGTGTGGTTACGTTGGATATGGCTAATGGACAGCATTCCCGTAATCATACAGTGACTGATGCTTCGCTGACGCCATTGATGCCTTCTTGCCCCGCCTTAACAGCATGAACCACCACCGCACTGCCACCCTGCTCTGACGCAGTGACCCCACACTGCGATCTGCAGTTAAACTGAAGTTCCACACTATAACCTCCTCACCCCCACTCCCATCTCAAAGAGCACCCCCCACTACCTCTGCCACCATCACCTCCTAATAATAACACAGGCCGCTGCGAGGGGTCTGCTGTCAGACATGGCAACCCGTTGAGTCTTTCATCTCAACAGCCTGACACACGTGTTCCAACCTTAACCTATCACACACTTCGGCGCACACACAGGAATGTGTGCTACCTCACACACATACGCACTGGGGAAAAACACACACTTTCAGAAATGTTGAGCTCCGTCTGCTCCTAGACGTGGCGACCCCACTGTTCGTTTCATCTCCCCACTCCTTTCTCTGTTTGCTGCTGGCACCATTACGTTAACACAAACACAGTATTTCTGTCATCGTCCCCAGGACACGGTGTTCCCTTAATATCCCTCTTTCTTCTGCAAGCGTTCTGGGAATGGTGGTGGGGGCCTGAAGGGATCTGGGATATGGGTGAGTTGTGGGAAACCAGAGTGCAGTCTGTGGCCTCTCAGCATGCGGCCCTCTCCCTCTCCTCCCGCTGCCCTTCTCTTTCTCTATCTCTGTTTCTCTTTTGGCAAAGAATCATAGGAGGCTTCATGCAGATCACATATTGCGGCCTCAAATGATCTGGGAAAACACGGCCTGTTAATGCTATGTGCACATCTGAACCCTGTTCAACTCTGAAGCAGTGCACGCCTAGTTTGTGTGTGTTTCTCTAGGCTTGTGTGTGGTAATGGTTGTGTGTGTTTTACCTCCACATAGTCGTTGGCGTGGCCCCAGTCCCTTTTGGAGTCCAGGTTGCCCAGGCTGAAGCTCTCCAGTTGGCCCAAGTAAATTTTTGCCACAGAACGGCTGATCTTACGCGTCACAAAGTTTGAACCTAAAACACATACGTTAAAAATGCTTTGTTGGCATCTTCTGAATTCAATTACAGTTTACACAGGACATAAATATTACAGGGATCCAACACACACAAAAAGAAAAGAAACAGAGAAACAATTTGCAGATAAGTGAAATCAAGGCCTCCGTGTTGAAGACTTATTTCAGAGGTTCCTTCAAAACTTCTATATAACACTCCAGCACCACACACACACACACAGACAGCCATCCAAACCTCCACTACTGTTCCAAACCTTCCTTTTAGCCAAAGCAAAAAACTCAAATAAAAAGCAACCCCAAGTCAAATCAATTCATTGCCACCTCACATGACAACCACTAGATTCTTTAAGAATTCTTCTCTCTCATTTTCCTCTCTAATTCACTGTTTTAGTGACAAATCTGGACTGTATGCCAAAACAAATCTCAGAGCATCAGCCTGTCAACAGAAAAAAAAAAAAGCAACAGTGAAGTTCCACAGAAAAATCACAACCAAACAGGACCACCCTGGCTCTGCCTGGGGCAGTGTCCAGTCCAGAATCACCACATTGCCTGCCGACTCATGAGCCAGATCGCCCAGCACTGCTCCCCATCCGAGTAGGCCCACGTGGCGATATTATCTGGAGAAGAACAAATGAGCTTCTAATGACTATTTCTGTGCCGCGAGAAGGGTTAGAGACGCTTTTGGGTGTTTTGGCGGGACACTGTGGGCCGGTGTCATGTTCTCTGCTCATGCTGTGGGGGAAAAAGATGGTGCAGAGAGCTTGTGAATAAATGGTCCAGGCCTCCAACCCAAATACAGCATTATAGTAATGGAAATCAACACTAAATATGAGGGTGTCGCGTCTAATACTGCCACCATCTTAGCTGAAACAGCCTATTAGAGTTTCAGAAGTTTAAATGTTGCAAGTCTATTCTGGCTAATGTTCAAAAAGCAAAATGGAGGATATGTGAAAATACAGAAAAGCTTTAAACGTGCATCAAAGTGTTGGTTATTTTTAGCTCACACAGCATCTCCACTGTACATAAATCTCCCACAACCTTGCGTGAACCTCTTTGAGACCTCTTAAGGGCTCCTACAGTCTTTTTTTTTGAAACTCATCATGTTTAAGATGAATGTTGCCTTTTAGCTCTGAGTCCATCCTGGCCATAATAGCACAGCTCTGTCTCGACACTGTATCACTGTTCCCCTGACATGGAGCAGAGCCTCCATTTAGACACAGGAAAATCCCATGAACCCAATCATGCGAATGCACCAAATTTGTAGTAATTATTTCATAGGAAAGCGACAGCCCTAGGCAGGCTGAGCAGAAACAGACCAGGGAAGGTTAGACACGCTTATTTAAGAAAATACAGCATGTTGTGTGTTGGTAGCAGATCACATGGCCCCCGTGTCAACGCTGCTTTGTCGCCATGTTGAGCAGGAGTTTAATAAAGCTTAAATGAGCCTCTATACAGTTTTCTGCCTGTCTCTGGATCACACTACCGATTTTACATTACTTTTCAAAGCCATCTATTGTTCTCGGGTCTTTGAATCAGAATTATCGACACGTTTATTCAGAAATAGCACGCGTCCACAAAGCGTGGATAAATTGTCGATGGAAACCCCCTCCGATGTCAGACGTATCCTGTCTTTGTGTGATCATCTCGTCTGGCCTCGGGGCCATTCTCCAACCTGGCAGGTCATCTGTTCTGGCAGATACCACCGCTCCTGTTAAGTGTAGTCAGATGTGAACCAAAAATTACTCATCTGCCACTGACACATGTGCGATTGTCAGCTTTGCTCTCACCCATATCAACTAAGCATGCTCTCATCCCGTCACAGGCTTTGGGGCGTTCACCATACTGCGACTGACACAATGTGCACAGTGAAGATGCTCTCAAGTTGCATCATGTGAGTTATTTGATCCAGTGCTTTTGGACTTTGGCAGCATTTTAAGGACTAAAAGCAATGTTAACTTGGTCGCTGCTATTTTGATTTTCAACATTTTACCTGTCTTGCAAGTCCTCCAACTTCATAAAGGGGTTTGATTTTTGGTATTTTAGCCACTAGAGAAATTCACATTCAACTTGAGCAGGCTTTTGATGATCTATTAGTTATTTTCAGTTATTCAAAAAGCCATGTACAGTATTTGATGGCTTACCTTCTCAAAATGAATTTTTACTTTGAAACATTATACCACAGCAGTTGCTATTTCAAGATATGTGAAACAGTTTTGTATTTATCTTTGAGTCTGCAATGTGTGGACAAATTTTAAAAACTGACTGTTGAATTAAACATGTTTCCCTTTTAATTTTTTTTTTAACAAACAGTATTTTGGTAGAACATCTTTGTAAATTAATAACATTTCTGTGGGTTTTCAAATGCTGATCAGGAAAATCATGCTACCTCAAAATGTCGCTTCGATCTCTGGAAACTTGAGATGGAAAATTCCCAATATTTTCTCTGTTCTTTTTAGAATAAATAAGGAATGAAAATATGATCAAAAGATTACATGATAATTGCAGCTTCATTCATTGCAGCCCTCTAAATAGCATGTACTAGGAACCAACAGGGCAAAGCAATGTAACAAGATCCCAGATTGGTAACTGCAGTAAATTGGAAGGCAGGAGTTTTGATTTGATCCAGCGTCCTAGGGAAACTCAAGTTTGCAGGTTAAACACAGGTTGTCAAAACTCTGCAGAGCTGAGCTGGCTCTTAAAAAGGTGACAGAGGTATACAGTGTAGCACAGTACCCCAATCAGTAATAAAGTCCATTATTTCCCCCTGAGCACACCTGTAGTCTCCTTGTAAAGCTCACACCTCTGTTTGGAGTGGCTCTGCTCCCTGCCTTCTCTAATTGGTACAGCGTGGACCAGAGCGTGGGCCTAATGGACCGGCCGGCCTGGATGTGGACAAAGCCTGCTCTGTTACTGGCCCGGGTGTTAATGTGTTTCCTTTACTGGCAGCGGCACTGCAGGACGGCCAAGGGGAGGGGGTGAAGGTGGGCGAGGGGAGCTGAGGGGGGGCTAACAGGAGGTTCTGAGCCGAAATGGGGCAGCGGTGGCCGTTTAACCTTGCCCATGGCCCGGCGGAAAGTCTAATAAAACCACGGGCCGTGAAAACTGAGCAGACAGCAAAACCCATGCCAGAAACTGACACTCACTCGCATTCTCTCTCTCTCTCATTCCCACTTAACCGTTTCTTTTCTTCTTTTCGTTTCTTTTCCATCATCCCTTTTCATTTTTTGGCAACAGAAGCAACAGGAAAAACGTAACACACAGGCTTCATTGGCACAGTTGGGCTCAAAGTACGAGAAGGAAAAGAAGGAAGAGGAGAAATGTATGGAGATGTCACCCATCCAGGCCTAGGCCATGTGGGCCCAGACAGGATGAGGACAGAAGCTGTCAGTTGGGGGCTTCAGTCTGGGGGGAGTCAGACTGAGACTGTGCCTCTGAAAAAAAAAAAAAAAAAACTTGGCTCAACCGGCCCCAGTTACTCAACAGATTCTGTTGTTAGAACCATACAATTAAAGAAAGGTGACTTATAAAGTCTCAAACTGTGTGACGGCCTAGACCTTACACACCCAGACCTCAAGACGTCTGACTCACACTCATTTATATTACTGTCTGTGAGTGTATTTATGTAGGTTTACTGATTAAGATTCAACCGCAGCGTGATTTATTCAAATTTCTCTCTCCTGTAACATTTATTTTGAAGACATAATGTGCGGTCATGGCTCAGCCGAATGGTACATTAGCTCTGGAAAAACTGAAAAGCTGAGTAAACTCAAGTCTTGAATCATGTGAAACATTTATCAAGTTGATCTTTAATGTTACATTTGCACAGGTAAAACATCTACTTCCTTCCTAAGCCAAGTTTCCTCTTACAGCTTTCGACCTGCCGTATGTTTTTCATCACCATGTAAATCTGTTCCAAGGCGACTGCAGGATGTTACTAACTGCTCTCTTTTTTAGTACAAAATGGCTTGGTAACTCAACTGTTTTAATGAAGCACAATCTAAAAATAGGACTGCAGATTGCTTAGTTTTCTTTAATATGTTGAATGCAAAGACTCATTCCAAGTATTTTCCAGATATTTGACAGTTAAGTCATTTCTGTCATGGGCTTGTCTGAACTGGCCATTTTTTAAAAGTGGAAAAGGAAAAATAGCTTGAACATAATTTTGATTGCCACAATGTTGTCATAGAAACCCTCAGGTTGCCTCAACACAGGGTTTACACACCTGTTTTGGAATTCAACCAGAACTGCAAATCCCATAATCCTATGCTGTCTTTGAGAAACGGCCTAGGGGAGCGAAAGGCTTTGTGGTAGATTTAAAATGAAAAATGTAACCCTTAATTTCCATCTCCACTCCCACACGTTCTAGGATGTAGGTCAACCTTATAGCCCTATTTACATCAAAATGAATGCGTACTCATATCACACCCATCGTCTTTGTCTCTGCAGAGATATGAACAAAATACCTGACTTGCAGGAGCACTGAGTGATGTTGCAGGAGGAATCTTCCCTAGGTCTGGGGTTGGCCAAATTCCACCCAGTCCAAAGACCTGTCAGTGTCTGCCATCACTGTTATTGCACAATTCACATTCTGACTGATCTCTGGAGCCTCAATGAAGGCAGAATATTTGTGTTACATCCAAGATAGGTCATGCACTCAGCCCCGCCAACATAGCGTCTATTCACACCTGATAGACTGCTGCATTCACTCTAGGCTGACTTAACTGAAAGGAAGGGAGCAGAGAGAAAGAAATGTGATGCAAGGAGATTTGGAGTAGAGCTGTAGGGATGTGAAGTAAAAGACAAAGACCAGGAAAGTCACAAATTGTTTCATTGGATGTGACGCAATAAAATGGATGGTGGGCACAGTGTGTGCAAAGGTGTGAGGAAAGAAAGGGGAGGTGTGGAGAAAGACAGGGGAGTGGATGATATATGTTGTTCTTGAGCTTCAACACTGACAGCACCACATCCACATTGCAAAACCGAGACGGTATGAGACACTGTTTCACCCTAGTATTGAAAACAAAGATGTACTTTTGCCAGCCAGCATCCTGCAGTTGGACTAGTTGTAAATACTGTAGAGCGACATCTTGAGGTTTAGGTCTACTCCTGCAGGGCTCTGACAGGGCCTGGCAAAGGCTGAGAGAGGCGACATGGTGCCTTCAAGTTATGGTGCAATTACGGCGCTCAAAGCAAGCACTCAATCAACAAGATTCTTGGTTACCATGGTGATTGGGGACAACAAATATTGGTTTAAGGGCAGCAATGGGGATGAGTGAAGGTAGAAACCTCAATGACCACATGACACGTCTGAGGCAAAGGTAGGCTGAGGCAGAGGGAAGGCGGTGGAAGGTGTGAAGGGAGGAGAGGACTCTGTCATCAGCTCTGCTTTGGGTCTTTAGATCGTGCTCTTCACCTGGCCATAGTTCAGCTGATGTTTAGGCTGCTCTCAGCCCTTTCTCATCAACACCCAACGAAACTAAAGACCGAAAAACAAAAAGTGCCTGCTCCGTACTGGGTTCCGTCTTAAAAGATACTGCCAAATCCCCTTGACGCCCGCTGACCGAGTCATTCCCATCTGAAGATTTCCTTTGAAAATAACCTCTCCGATAAATGGAAAACATATCCCCTTACAAATCTATCATGCGATCTGACCTTTTGGGCTCAACCTCAACAAAAGCAGAAAGATGAAGCCAAGGCATGTAGAGGCTGAGCGGCTGTATGTGTGTGTTTTAAGGGGCAGCATTGACTTTGGCAGTGCTATTCTAACTTCCCCAATGCTAACTGGTCTTCTCTCCTAACATAACAGTATATTATTCTATACTGCCAAGCGTGAACCACAGAGCTCAGAGGGAAGAGAGATGGATAGGACTTCCCCAAATAAACCAGGGGATCAGCCTACAACTGGAGCTGGTCAGTCGTATCAACTGTGTATACACACATAAAACATATTGCTGTGCTGATTTACTGCACAGCCTCAGACCAAGACTCTGCTAATAACTATAAATTAAATTTGGGTTTAGCTTTTATTGTCCAAATCTGATTTTGGGGGGACTTTCAGGTGCTGTATGTTTGTTGAATAAGATGACCAAATAAACATATGAACTGGTTATTTGCACAGGTTTCGCTGCTGATCACTCTATCCAAGAGACTGGAGTACTACACTGTCTCATATGTCACAGCAATATGGAGTCTACTTAGCACCCCTGCTAACGCTAATCTCTCTCTTCAGAGCCAGTGTGAGGACTGTTTGTTATGGCTAACAACTAAGCTAACCAGAAAGGAGCAAGCTGCGGTGTGAACCGGCCAGCAGATGCAGGCTTCTGTTTGCTTTGCTTCACACTGTATCTCCATCGAGATATTTTTCCTTCCCGACTTCTTGCTGCAGAACAATGGAGATCAGCTGTTTGTTGTTAGAATGGTCAGGTGTTTACAAGAACAGTAAGAGAAACCAGAAGCACATTCCTGCTGGGATTAAGTCATCCTGAGTGCTGTGACAGATAGAGCTCCTTTTGGCATCCTATGAAGGGACAGTACACCTGAGAGAAACTAGTGTAAGCTCCTTCCCTCTCCTGCTACTCCCAGCAGCTACCAGATCATCCAACATGATGCACCACACTGTGTCGTGAACATGACTGGGCCATTGGTAGGTCACTGTGGCAGAGGCCAATAAAGCCAAACTCAGTGAGGACCTGCCCTCATAAAAGCAAACATCTATCTGTTTCTCAGACAAACACACTTCCACTGGCATTCTGGGATAATGACATCATCGTCCTTCCTGTGTGTGGGAGAGGGTGCTTAGTGGTGGTGATGTCAGGGTCACTGAACCTGATATTATGGACCTCAGTGAATAATTAGTGGTTTTTAAAGTACAGGAGGGGCAGAATACAGATAATGAACAATCTGTTGTAGTCTTTCAATGTTTCTTTTCAAAATATTGCAAGAATGATTTATGTCACAATAACTGCATAACCCCTGGGTTTAGCACTGTTCCAAATGGGCTGTTTTACTGTCTGTCACTTAAAATGCAACTGAGCTGGTGCTGTCTATGCCCCCTTCAGGAAGAAGACTCAAAACAAAACAACCAATTGCACAGCAGCCAATACAGACATGAATGAATGTGCGAGATAAGGATGATCAATCGCTTCTAACTTTCTCTCTGAGCAATAATTTGACATATTGCTGATTTACCAGCACAGCCGTTGTTTTTTAAGCCACGTGTTTGGTGAGTTTCTCAGATGATGCTGCGGCTAAAAAATTTGCATTTTAGTTACACAGAGCTGAAGCTGGGAAGTGGCTCTGAAGTGACTGCTGGTTCAAATGGAGTCTTAATTGGATGTGTTTCAGTCACTATTTCATACGGGTCTCATTGTCTGACAACAGAGACTGGAAAAGTACATAAATGACAACATTTACTGGGAATTAAGCTGTATACAAATATAGTATATGTGTGTACAGAGAGCACTAGAGAAGCAAACACATTTAAACGGCTGACACTTGTTGCTCTGAAACAACAGATGACATCCCAGTCAACCCAGTCGCTGTGTATTGGTTTCAAATTGCCCTTTAAGTTTCCACTACCTCTGAATATCTCTCAGTCCTACACTTTTCACAGAGCTCTGACCTGTGGGCATGCAAAGAAAGCTAATGGAAATGTTACACATTAGCTGTCTAGCATGCTAACACTAAGGACTTTAATACTGTTATGGGGACACCACCATCAAAAATCAAAGTGATCCAGTGGAACTATAGTTGCTCACATGCTGGGCATGCATGCAGCCAACAGCAGAACACTGGGTGTCCTTTGCTCATGGATGACACAATTTAGAGTTCGCAGAAGCAGCTTCAGAAAGTAAATTAACGTTATGGACTGTGAGGTAGCTGCTCTTTCTGAATGGTTTACATAAAGCAAGCAGGCAGTGAGGGGGCAAGATTAGGCAGCGTATCAGCTGGATAACCATTGCTTCCTCAGTTCCTAATGAAAATCTGAACAAAATTGTGACTGATTTGTAAAGCTGGGAGGCTATCTACTGGAGGAGAGTCTTGAGGATTGCCAGTAGTAAGCATCTTGATATTCTCACAGCTTTTGTTTTACACCACCAAGATATTGCAAAATGGATTTTCACCACATTGGACCTTTAAACATGTAGGAACAGCGATACAAAATACTGAACAGAGATGTTGAGGGTGTAGTTTAGTGCAGGGGAGCGATTCGTCCGGCACGGATGATCTGCAAATGTTTCTTTTGCATCTTTGGTGGTCCAATTTTCCAAAATCACCCGGGAATCAAATTAATGTGGAAATGTATTGATTTTCATTTGTGTGCTTTTATTGGAGGTTTTCCTGTTGAGAAGTTTAATCTTTCTCTGGGCAGTCATAATCACTGTCTTTCCCTGTCAGAACTGGTGAGTTATTAACACACTTCATGAACAGTATAAAGAGTTTATACTAGGTAATGTTTAATGCACTGTTGAACAGTTGATGCGGAGCTGTCTTAGTGGATTTAATGAAACAACAAGAGCATGGATCCTAAAAACTCAGTCGCTGTTTGCACTTGGTCTACTACATTCTACTCACCAGTAGATGCTTACAACAGTCAGCAACTCTGGATTTCAGACTACATGATTTACAGTATAACCTTACACTCCAATCAGCAAATATGCCAGGAGGGTGTTTTGCAGCTCAAAGCACCAACTCCTCCCCTAAAACGCCCTCCTGTGAGTAACGGACTGCACAGCCTAACACCCCCTCAATGTGGCAGCGGCAGGGTCATGGCTGGCCCCGGGGGCCTGGGTAAACACTGGCCAATCCAGCCAACACAAGCGCCACACTGGGTTGTGCAAGGCAACCGTGGGACATCTGGCCACATCACAGCACAGCGTTCCTGCTTTATGAGCAACAACAGCCGTAACTCTGAGAATAGAAGTGGCAGGAGTAAACCCAATGGCCTGCTGCAGAAATGCTGACAGTGGAGAAGGGAGGAGGATGACATGGACTGAAGCAAGAGAAGAGAGAAGAAAGGAGTGTGTGTGGCAAGAATGAGATGAGATGAGAAAGACCTCACAAAGAACCAAAAGGCTGACGGCGTGTTATCAGGAGGCCAGCGAGCTTTGTCCTTATAAGGCCATTATGTGTATGTGAGGAAAAGGACACGGCATGGGACACATGCAAAAGGACACGCGCATCTCTGATTAAAGAATTGGTTAGTCTGTCTGCATGTCTTTAGGGTTTAATGGGTACTGAGCCATAACTGGATTTTTCTGTTACTGGAATAAAGACTATAAAAACATCAGGAAACAGTGGAAAGTTTCAAAAGCCCAAAGTCCAAGGAGATGTCTTCAAAATATATATATATATATATATATATATATATATATATTTTTAAACTGACTACCTGTCTGATTCAATGTGAAAAGTCAGTAAACTATCAAATTAAAAATTAAATAAAATCAGAGAATGTTTCACTTAGCGACCTAGCAAAGTCTCATGTAGATGAGCTTTCTATCCCTCCTGTCATCCAGCCTAATCTTCCCACTTGTCACTGCACACACTGTTCCCAGTGTAATGACGTCAACTCATTTTTGCATTCTACCACGAAGGTGACCACGGCATTTTGCTGAACTGGCTGTAAACAACACCAGTTCCCACACCTATCTATCTGTGGTAACCCATTAGGGTTTACTGGATGACCCCTGACCTTGGCTGGGGTCGTGGCCAGGGCCTCCATTAGTGGATAAATCATAAACACCTGCGCGGCTGACCTGGGCACAGTGCTGGAACGGCAGTCATGTGGTATTCATTTTGAGCCGTGGTGGCATGTAAATCGGGTTAAACCAGCGCCGGCAACCCTCGGGGCTCAGAGCACATATTAAAAATGTGACCACAACCCACTCACTATGTGTCAGAATGTGTGTGAGGGTGTGTGTCAAGTGGTTATGAGAAACCTGGCTCCGCTGGTAAATGAATATGACTTTATATAGAGCATGTAATTGAATACCTTCACACAATCCAACAATGGTTTAGCGTCTGTTTGACTGCTTTATTGTGGGTTTTAGCGTGCTGCTGAGACTGAGGTTAAGTCATGTCAAGGTTTTTTCAGCTCGTAATATTATCTTGACAAAAGAATGATGGTGATATGATATAATCATTCCTAATTGGCAAAAAAAAAGTGAATAAATAGGACATCTGATAAAAACCACATCAGTTTAGACAATAATTTGCTTTTAATATTGCATGGGTTTCTGCAGGTTTCAACAAGTTAAACAGAATTTTTTTCAACTATTATGAACGCTACTTAATATTTCATGTTCATACTGGCAAAAAAATGTACCAAAACCACTTCTGCTGTTTATTGTAGAATCAAACAACCTAAATTTCTGTGTGTGAAGTCCAGAGCCGCGCCACTTTTCCTGTTGGCAAAAGTTCAAATGCTATCCGCGGGCTGCTCACTAGAGTTGCTGGACTTTGGCGATGATCCAGACACAGAACAATACTGAGTGATGGCAGGTGTTCGTTGGTGGCTTTTTTTTCCATCACGTTTTTCTGACTTCCTATGTGATTCTAAGGCCTTTATACATAATGATAATAATTTGAGCAATTTGTGTGCTTCAATAAATTATTTCCAGCAACCAGATTTCTTCAATCAAACACTAAATGCACTGTTCTCAGGCAATGTCCTTGAACTTGCACTTACCCATATCAAATGAGCATTAATAAAACAGAAATTATTTTAACTTATTCCTTGCAATATTTTTTTGATGGGAGGAGATGCAATACTAGCCCACCTATCGACACACTCGTTGGTTGTGCCCTGATCAATTCTAACCAGGCTGCACCGGTTTTATTTTGTAGCTTTGTTAGCATTATCCAATTGTTTTTAAAAAAATACTTAAATATGACACTGAAGTTGACGCGCCTTTATTAAAGTAAAATTGACACAACTCAATCAATTTTCAAAATGTATCAAATTGGTAATGAAGATATTTTAAGGCATAAATTTATCAGATTATTGAATTTTAGACTTTTTAGGTACCCTCAGAAACCCTGTACATAGATGTCCAGACAAACACAACATTTTTGTATGCAAGTTAAAAGTTAATGTGATCTTATACAGCACCTCTCATTGGTCATAATGTAATAATGTCTCATTAGTAATAATATTTATATATTATATAAATATTGCATAATATATAGGAAACTGGAAATTATCAATCAATAATTCATGGAAAAGGGGTGGGATTAAATAAGTGTTTGTTTATTTCTTCTCACTCCTTTTCCAATATGTAGACCTAGTCCAGAATTGTGGAATATTTCTTTTGCTTTATGATTTTGTTTTGTATGTACATGTATGTATATATGTGTATAGAAAAACTCACACTTTTATCCATGTGCTAACATAACTGCACAAGGGTTTTCTAATCATCAATTAGTCTTTCAACACCATTAGCTAACACAATGTAGCATTAGAACACAGGAGTGATGGTTGCTGGAAATGTTCCTCTGTACCTCTATGTAGATATTCCATTAAAAATCAGCTGTTTCCAGCTAGAATAGTCATTTACTACATTAACAATGTCTAGACTGCATTTCTGATTCATTTAATGTTGTCTTCACTGAAAAAAACTGCTTTTCTTTCAAAAATAAGGACATTTCTAAGTGACCCCAAACTTTTGAACGGTAGTGTATATGTATATATAATATTAATTCCTTGGTAGCTGCTGCAGAAATTGTAGTGTCTATTGATAAGCAGATGTTTAGCACTGAGGAGTTCAGCCTGTGCAATAAACTGAGAAAGTTGGTAGCACCAATGCTGCCAGTGGAAAAGCTCGTCTGGAGCGCTGTGCCCATGAACTTTAGATCAAGATTTAGAGCAAGATTTACCGTTGCAATCGCATAAAGCTAAATTATGAAATGTAATGTGCTAATTCAAGTTTACATTGCAATTTCTTTTGGACTGAAACTTTCTTTTAGTTATATGCCCACATTTAAACCTTGTATACAGAAACTACTATGTGGGATGTTGTGCTGTAGCTTCAGAGAGAGATTGGATTTCACAGTAATATGTGCTTTTGCAGTTCTTTATCAAAAGTTGTTTTGATAAATCACTGGTCACTGCAAGTCCTCGTCTACTCTACACCTGGTGATGACTGATGACTTTGGAGAACTAACATCACTCTTGTGGCATTCTAATTAAGGTTTATTTGCAAACAAATATAGCATACAGAAAAAAAATGGTCAAAGGAGGACAGGGAGAGATTTTGTTGTGCTTCAGGAAGAACTGTAACTGCCAAGATGTCTATTTTGCACATGTCTCATTTTGTTGCATTTGCAACATTAGTTACTCTGCATTACAACAATTTGTGAGCTGTATGATAAAGTTCAAGTTCGACTGCGTTTTAATTCAGTGTATTATTTGTCATTCTCTGTCTGAACACTATAAACAATAATTTGTTTGTTTCATTAAAACATTACTGCGCTCTAATGTACTTCCAGTTTTACTAATGCTCTTTAAGTAGGGTATACGTTTGTCTTCTCTTCTCCTAGCATAGCAAAATGCATGTCAGGCTTTTCACTCACCTCTCCTCGGGCTCTCGTGGTTAAAGAGGATCCCGTTGACAGCAAACATGTTATAGGCCTCTCGGAAGTTCACCACAATCCAGTAGGCATACAGCTTAGCAGCTCCTGACAGGAGAGGCAGAGGAGGAGAACGGGAACGAGGAAGACAGAATTACATCAGTACTAATTTACTTTAATTGAAAAGTGAACAAATATCACTTCAGGAGAAAAAGTTTTGAAAGCGTTTTTTTTTTTTCAGATCACTGCTCTTTAGATTCTAACTGTGCACGGGCTGATTTTCTCACACACATTAAGATGATTTATTCCCTCAACAAATACAGTAAAGAGTGGCAATCTAAGCAGAGAAAGACTCCTTGATGCCCTCCTCTTAAAAGGGCAGATACAAGACCATAGAATAGAAAAGGTTCACGTTTGTAACTACACTACATATCAGAGCTGAACACAGTATTAGGGAGATCATATTTCGACAGCAGGAGCATGAACCACAGAGTCCTGCTGACTGACCAAAAGCAGACTTGCACAAAAATCTCTCCCCTCTTTCCCTCTCTCTGTTCTTCTCCCTTCTCCTGTGATGAGGGGAATACCAAAGCAAATGAAGGGAGGTGTGCGTTGATTAAGACGCAGGTCAGGATGTACACTGAAGGTGAAGGGAGATTGCCGTGGCGACCCCGCCTCCCCCTTCCCAAGCCTAATTAATAGAGGAGCAGCCCTTCTACAGATGGTATGCACCTCCCATGCAGCCTCAGATTGAGTGTTGACAGATGGGGAAAGTGTCAGTGAGGACAGCATTTAGACAACAGAGAACATGAAACCTGATCGCTCATACACTTGTGCAGCCTCTGTGTGTGTGTGTGTGTGCGCAGAAACTGAGCGCCGTCGATATAAAGGTGTCTTTGTTAAAGCGAGAGCCACTCCAGTCCTCAGTCAGACGTCTGGCCTCGGGGTGTGTGGAGAGCTCAAACTCAGTCTGAGTGCTGAAGCCTCCCTTCTATTCACTCACACACACTCCAGGAAAAAGTGCGGTAGAGGCATCAAGCAATCTGTGTTTGTATGCCCTTACATGGCCATATGCAAGTGTTTGACAAATGGTGCAAGGTAGAAAAGGTTAGGTAATCCTTGTGTGTGTTTCCATGTGGATCTACAGCGCATTACGTATTTGTGCGTATTACCGTAAGGTGAGCGAGGGTAGAAGGGAGTGGTTTCCTTCTGAGGGATCTCCTGGACTTTGCCGTACAGCTCACTCGTGGAGGCCTGGTAGAATTTTACGTTATTGGTGAGACCACATGTCTTTATGGCATCCAGGAGACGCAGCGTTCCCACACCGTCTACGTTAGCAGTGTACTCGGCCAGCTCAAAGGAGACCTGGAAGAGGCGGAGAGAGAAAAACAGATAGAGACATAATTAAGACACCTCAACAAAAAATCTTTGTTATCTTCTATTTTGTTGTAGCCTCGATGTTTCACTATTTTATTGTGTTTATATTCACATTTGCCTTTTAGTCATTTTGTTTAGAAGTTATGGGTTGCTATTTGTAATTGTGTAGCACTTCAGTTCAACTCCTGCTGTTTTAAATGTGCTTCAGAAATGAGTCTGACTTGACTTCTACCTAGTTAAACTAAATCTTTAAAGGATCTAGAAGTGTTCATGTAGACTGTAGAAAAAATCATTAAAGGCAGAAATTGTTTGACTACTACTTGACTTAAGATATTCAATTGTTGGCCAAGTGAAGTCCTGCATGAAGAAAAGAAAATGTTATTTACTAGGCTTGTGCACTGAAGATATCAGGTCTTAAGTAAAATAAATAAAAGGAAAATGTTTAAATGCTGTGTTATTAATCCGCCAAGGAGGCGGAGTCTCGGCAGAGTTATGTGAAGACTCTGTCTGTCTGTCTGTCTGTCTGTCTGTCTGTCTGTCTGTCTGTCTGTCTGTCTGTCTGTCTGTCTGTCTGTCTGTCTGTCTGTCTGTCTGTCTGTCTGTCTGTCTGTCTGTCTGTCTGTCTGTCTGTCTGTCTGTCTGCAACATTACTCAAAAACGGATTAACAGATTTGAATGGAATTTTCAGGGAAGGTCAGAAATGACACAAGGACCAAGTCATTAGATATTGGCAGTGATGCAGCTTATAGTCTGGATCCAAGGATTTTGAAAGATTTTATCCAATGGAAATGATACAACGACCGAGCAGCCTTGGCGGAGTACTGCATTCTCTGATTGCTTTTCTAGTTTTAATGGTCAGTATTCAGAGCTGCAAGATGTAAATGTGAAATTTAAGATGTGAATTGATGTGACTGACAGTACAATGTATGACTTGAATCCGATTTAAAATTAGTTCAAAAAAAATTTTAAATAAAGATAATGGCTGATGAGTTTTCAAAACCAGTGCACACCAACATTTTAGGAATCATGCTCAGATAAAAAAGCCCTTTATGTCAGCCTTGCTGCATTGCCACTGTAAAATAACTACAACTCAGCTCTACCGTATCTGTGTTAAGAGGGGAAGGTGCTGTCACTATCCGACAACTCTGGTCTAGAATTGGAAGCATTTAGCCGGTGAGGAGTCAAGTTATGCATGATCAAGGTACACTAAAAATGATGTTGACTATGTCAGCAAATGTCATACTTCATACAAAGTCCCCAAAATCTTCCCTAAGAGAAGGTAGCAAGAGATGCTGGTGCACAGAGAAGGTGAGAGCAGAGCTGTTTCTGGAGCTCATCAGAGCAGATTGGGAAGCTCATACCTCAAACTTAATGCTCACATCTCCCACTATCCCTGTTTCCACTGCAGAGGACTAAGATGAGAGGGAACTTAATGAACACTTGGAGGGAAATTAAGTTTAAATTACAAATGGATGTGCGTGTACATGATTCTGTGTGTGCACTTGGACTGTGAGAGCTTGTGCGTGTGCCAGGTTGGCCTCAGGCTCCAAATCAGGCATGACGGTTAAAAGCCGTGCTGGTTAGTGGTCACCACACCTGGAGTGAGCGGCATGAGCCCTGTCTGTACGGAGGAAACGCTTCAGCCCTTTAGTGCTTTCACACCAGCGCTGTACACACGGCCAGATAAAGACCCCTTATTTAAAGCTGGGACCCAAGAACACTGGGCCTCTATTCCACTCATAGTGCATACACACTCATTCACACACACACACACACACACACTTACACAGAGCAGGTTTGATCAGGTTCAATTACACTCCACAGCTCGGTGTAATTACCTGTGACGCTGCACTCACGCTTTAACTTTGCATTCTGGCATTTTCATTTACATTTACATCATTTACAAGGGAAAGTGAGAAGGCACTACATACACACAGACACATACTGTATATTACATAATGGCAACTGCACTCATGTAGAAAACACAAGAAGGGGACAGAATAACAGTAATGTCTGTACAATAGAAACCAAAGAAAAAAGACACCACAAACTGAAGCCTCAAAAGTGACCAACTGAGAGAGTCTCAAGAGATTTTGCATGATATTTTCTGTGATCATCTGGCAATGTATTACAGTTCATTTACGGCAAATTGCATCTTAAGTCCAATGCATCAATCTACAAATCACAAATCATGCAGAGCCGCATCTGACAAATCAGTCATGGTACCTACCCATGTATTGTAAATGTACTCATTAATCAATAAGTCTGAAATCTAATTCGACTTATCAAAGCCCAAACGTAATTTTTTCCTTCAATTTGGTGATTTCAAGCAGTATTCCACCTAAATATATGTTAGATTAATCACAAACAATCATAATCTGAATTTGCTGCACAGTGGCTTGGTGGTTAGCACTGTCGCCTTGCAGCTGAAGAACCCTAGTTCACGTCCCTTCCTGGGATCTTTCTGCAAGGAGTTTACATGTTCTCTCTGTGCATGTGTGGGTTTTCTCCGGGTTCTAGGGCTTCCTCCCACAGTCCAAAAACATGCTGAGGTTAATTGGTAATTCTAAACTGTCTGTATGCGTGAATGTGAGTGTGACTGTCTCTATGTGTAGCCCTGTGACAGAATGGTGATCTGTCCAGAGTGTCCCCAGTCTTCACCCTAAATCAGCTGGGATAGACTCCAGCCCCCTACAACCCCAATGAGGATTAACTGGTGTATAGATAATTGATAGATAATAATCCGCATTTATGAAGCACTTTTCAAAAACTTAGGAAGACCTAAAAAAGGCAGCAAAATAAAATAGACAAGTTGGAGACAAGATGGAAGCTTTCTGTCACATTTAGTTTTTCAGTGTCTCCTCAAAGATGTCAAAGTGTGTACCAGTACTAAGAGGTGAGCGATGTAGCTTGGAGAGAGGCCATGAAGGGCTTGTAAAGTAATCAACAAAATTTTAAAATCTATCTTAAAACTTACTGGAAGCCACAGAAAAGAAGCTCAGGCAGGAGTGATGGAATCACATCTCCTGGTTCTGGTAGCAAAGCCTGGGAACTGAGCTCTGCACAGTCTGCAGTCAATCAGTAGATGTTTGATTCAGGCAGGTACAAAGGATGCCAAAGATGAGATAAAAGCACTTAATTGGTCTCTGGGTTTTCCAAAGTTAAGACAGATCATATTTGCCTGTGGAATCAGATATCAAAAACTTGGCTTTGAATGTTTATGCTTTGAATACCGTGTCCTCATTCTGTGATAAGATAGTTCTCAATGTCAATTTCAATTTCAATTTACAGAATTTCCCTCTGGGGAATAATAAAGTCGGTCTAAGTCTAATTTCAATCAAAGCTGAGCAAATTTGAACAGTTTTTAAAGGTTTGCTGAAAGTAAAGTTTTGTATAGTACACTACTGATTAAAAAAAGAGTAATTTTGGGATTGATAATGAAACCCATGAATGATACAAAGCCTACAAAACCTGCTGTACTCACTGCATGGCCAACATTTTGAATGGATGTTTTGCATACAGCTAAAACATAAATGGGCAACAAATGTGAAAATGTCAGGTTGAGGTTGTTTGTTGGAGAGTGTTGGCTCCTGATGAAGCCCAAACCTAAAACAGACAATACCTGCCTTCATGTTCAGTAAAAAGAGGGGAAAGTCACATACTCACACTAAATCAATTCACTCCTCAACAACAGACATAACGTACTCTCAGGTCTTTCAGGTCTACCTATGGGTCTTCACTTCCCATCCATCTCTTTATTTTGCTTTAGAAGGCTTTACAATCTGTACAGCTCTATGACACCCTTTGTGTGTAGGTACTCATTTCAGATACATAAAACTACAAGAGTAAAGAGCAATAGATCAGAGCTTCCTCATATAGATGGACAGGGATGCAAAGGTACTCTATGTCAGAGGTACAAAATAGAGCAAAATCAGAAATTTACAATACATAAAATTATAATGAAGATAGATTAACTTTAAACATCTGTAATAAGTACCCAAGAGGATACTGAGTCTCCTCCAGGTGCCTCCAAACAGATTTGATCCACACAATCTCACCTCCATCACACTACACAAACACACAAGAGGCAAAACCGAAGCACACCAAAGGAAACAAGCATACAGAAAGAGAAACAGGGAGACCTGCTCTCCTTGGACCTCATAAAAAAACGTATTTTATGCTACTACATCTCTTACTGAGACCCCCTCTCTGTCCTGTCTTCAGTGTGTGTGTGTGTGTGTGTGTGTGTGTGTGTGTGTGTGTGTGTGTGTGTGTGTGTGTGTGTGTGTGTGTGTGTGTGTGTGTGTGTGTGTGTGTGTGTGAATCCACTGCTCTTTCTTTTCCTCCACCAACGAGATCTGTGACACACACACACAGCGGGTATCAAAACCAGCTGAGAGGGGCAGGGTCCAGGACGCCTTGACAACTTAAATCAAACAAATTGCCTTAATGCCCCCATTCTCTGTCATTATGTAAGGCAAGGCCTGAGCACTGACGGTTTAAAGGCCAGACGTTTGCGTACACCACTCTGTGTGTGTGTGTGTGTGTGTGTGTGTGTGTCTGTGTGTGTGTGTGTGTGTGTGTGTGTGTGTGTGTGTGTGTGTGTGTGTGTGTGTGTGTGTGTGTGTGTGTGTGTGTGTGTGTTGGGGGGGGGGGGGCAGTCCACCTGGCAGATATTGTTCTGTTCTGGGAAGTCAGCCAGGCTCTGTCAGCATTGGGGGTCCACCGCCAAGCAAATATCCCGGTCCAAATAAAAAAAAAAAAAGCCATCCGTTTAAAAAGGTTCTAAATGTACAGGATATATGTGCTGGATTTGGCGGTTTCATTTCTTTCCTGCTCACACAAGGTCTGTTGAAATGCATGCTTGCGACTGGGGAATGTGACTCCACATGTGTGGGTGTGTGTGTGCACTCACAGAGTGTTAGTGTGTGTCTTGACAGATGTATAAATATGAGTTACATTTATTCAGCCATGGCCTCCCTCTGCATACCTGCATGGCCTTACATACAGGATAATATGTAGGCATTTGGTTGCATATACACAGCAGTACAGGAATGTAGGCTTCTATTGTGCAGTAAGAAAACAAAGAATGGGTCAATCACTCAACAGTACAGAAACAGAATTATTAAAATGCGCTGAAGTGGTTTGATTATTTTCAATTTTTATAACTTGTGTTTTCACTTGACTAGACAAAGATTCACAGTATTATTAGTCATATTATTAGATTATTGCAACAGACTAGCTCTTCCTACACAGTCTGACAGCAGCAGGATGGTTTTAACACCAGTTCAGCATCTTCTCTTGTGTTTAGATCCACAGGCAATTATACTGATTAACTTTAATTAACTAAACAAAAATGAAAAATAAAGAGATCACAGGGTATTTTTGTTTAACCTCGATGTCTTCAATTTGTCCTTACTCCAACTGTTGGAATGACTAATAAAATAATACGAATAATTAATCGGATGGATCGTATCATCTGTCTGCTAAAAGTCCTCCATATGAATGTGGTTATTCATGAAACACACAGGTAGATGTTTTAAATCATTATGTTTAAACCATGATTGCCATTATGCTCTTTTCTTATTTGATAAGTATATTTTTGTGTGTAATAGTGCATTTTTGGAATAAAAAATGTGTTAAATATTTGTATTTATTCTCTACAAAATTACATGGAACATATGGCTTACTGATTAACAGAAAATATCTAATTGCAATTTTCCGTACAAATATTGCCATTAAATTTGTGGTATACTGTTTTGCAGTAACACATGAGATACCGTCAAAAAGTGTGACTGCCGCAAAAGGATGACACGAATTTGCCAAACCATCAAGACAGTTTAAATCGTGGGTGAGATGTGCTGCATAACAGACACCCTAAACTGCAGCCCTTCATCATATTTAAATTTTAACAGTCTCTACAGATAATGGAAAACGCATATCATCTTTATCCTGTGTTATTTGAGAGACTTAAGATCTGACTGTGTCCAAATATAAACTGCAGTTTTTGTGGCATCAGATCACAAAATCCAGGTACAACTTTGTAATTTCATTTCCTTTTCCCTGCTGAGACATTATTTATTTGCCTGTCCTCTAATGTTTAAAGAAAGCTTAAGTTAGCTTTTAATTGCAGCCTAAAAGAATGAGCCACATGAATACTGCTGATTAATGACCAGTGTGGTAAACTGTCATCATATCTGGCATTCCAGTGAAAATTACAGAAGAAACTAGTGAAAGCAGGTCCACATCTATGCCTGTCACTTTCTGATTATTGTGGAGCACATTCTCAAACACTGAAACTCCAGCACATTCCTGCCAACCGCGAACACCCAAATAAAGAAATCACTGAGATGCCCTGGAGGAGACGACTGAGAGAGGGAGAGGCAGGTACAGAAGAAAAGAAAAAACACAGACAGACAGAGTAGGGAGAGAAAGTGTGTGTGTTTGCGTGTGTGTGTGTGTGTTTGCGTGTGTGTGTGTGTGTGTGTGTGTGTGTGTGTGTGTGTGTGTGTGTGTGTGTGTGTGTGTGTGTGTGTGTGTGTGTGTGTGTGTGTGTGTGTGTGTGTGTGTGTGTGTGTGTGTGTGTGGATAAGCATGGGTGGGGGTTTGTGGAGAGAAACCACAGTCAATTACACCTTTACTCATCACATCACAGGCCAACTGAAATTAGAGCGGTCGTGTGTTAACAGAGCAAAGACAAACAGGCAGAATTCCGTCCAGGAGAAAGAGGTTTAGATCAGACCTGGCAACCCACGCACCGCCAAACAGATCAATTACTATGCTTTCATCAGCTCAGCTTCACTCATCAGCTTCATGAGGTCAATACTCTATAAAGATTCCACTTTCCCAATGCTAGGATGAAGCTGCTCTCTCAGAGTTTGGAAAGTTCTATTTTTCTTTGCATCATTATACTGAATAGTTGTTAGGCGAAGCATTTTTAAACTTTTTAAAATTTGAGTAGTTTTACAGATTTTGCCGAGTTACTAAGCCACTGAATAGTAATTTTAAATTAACATTAACATTAACATTAAATTACAATTTTTTTTTTTGTGGTGAACATTAGGTGTCAGTGGTTTTATCGGCGTATGAAAAAAAAAGGTCTATTGTATTTTATTCATTTCAACAATTTATCAATCACTGCCTATAACACTGATCCCTATTGGTTAAGCACATTCAGTAAAATGTGCATCTCTTGCTTCCAGTACTTTTAATTCCTTGAACAACCACACTGTATGAATTAGAATAATTTGTGCATAATGTAACCCTCAGCTTAATGACAAACAGATCGGTTAGCTTAAGCATCAGCTTGGTTAAAGAAAAGATCATCTTCATGGTAGTACAAAAAGGTTGTCACTGCTAATGCCAACAGACCAACTACATGTTGTTGTGGTAGAAAGCATAACGCTTACAGAGAGCTCATTCTAAGAAATTAAAAATGTGAAAAACACTCATAGTTTTGGCACAATTCAAATTATGACTTCGTGTTGCAGAAATCCACCGTCACAAATTGCGTTAACATTACAAATGATTACATCATACAACAACACGATGGTGAAACGTTAACACTAATTGTTACTACAAGTTGTTATTCAGCAGTCAGTGAAACGTGGACCGTTGCAGGACAATATGATCCTAAACCTGCTGCTTGCTGATTTTTCCGTGTTTTCATAAGCTTCCTACTGTAGCCTAAGCTACAGTTGCTGTAAGCGGGCCCACGCTCACAGCCCACTCTCCAAACAGAGCGGTCCCTCCATCATCATGGGTTGCTGTGTTGTGATGAAACTTGAGGGGGAATCTCCTCAGCTCCAGTTCTGTCTTGTTGGAATTGTGTCACTCAAGCTCATCTGTGTGCATAAACACTCACACACCTGTTAGAAAAACAAAAGTGCTATTTTTTCCTCACACTGAGCCAATTTGAGTTTCCTTAAGAAGCAGACCTAACGGCAATTCGAGAAGAACTGGGAGTGAGAGATGTACGGGGGAACAGTGAGTGACAGAGAGAGTGAGACAGAGGCGTAGATGTATGATATTGCTTCATCTAGCATGCGTTATCTCTTTCATCTACAGTGCCGTTGCGCTGGGAACTGAGTGTTCTTAAAATGGATCACAATAGCAATATCACACCCCAGCCTGCGTAACACTAAATGAAACTACAGGTGTGACTACCTGACATGTGAACGTTCAACAGAACTGCAGTCACTACTTCCAAATATTAGAAACATTTCAGTAGTCAACAGGTAACATTGTACATATTGCAGAGACGCATACACACCCACAGCATACCAAGAATTCTACTGTAAGTAAATGCGTTGTCGATCGGCAGGTGACATTTGAAGGCCGAAGACCACATATAGACACAGTGACAAGCTGAAAACAATCCAAGCCTCTAAAGAGCCTTAATGACAGTGCACCTGAAGGAAAGGTTTATTCATACAGCCTTTGTTCAAAATGTGCTCCTAGAATAGCATATTTAACACGGTTTACAGGAGTTGCTTCATAGCTGTAATAATGAAGGACATCAGATTAATGGAGAAAAAGAATGAAAGCACCAAAAAAAATCAAGGTTTTTAAATTAGGTCTTTTATACGCTAAAGAGGCATGTCATGAGTGAAATAAGCAATCAATGCCATGGCTAAGCATTTCAACCTGGAAGCTGCAGTGTAACAATGACCGTCTCAAAAACACGGATTCAGATTTCCACAGCTTTATACACAACGAACCTACTAAACCAATACGGAAGGGTAAGTGAAGACAGAGACGGGGACTTTATAGATCTGCACATTCAAGAGGATGCTACAGTTTGAACTTACATCTAAGACATTTAAAGCAGGAATGGAAGATTTCAATGGGGAAAAACGTGTAAATATATAATTTCCACACACAGACATGAGCTTTCAGGGTTCAAGCAATAGCCAGAGAGTGATTTTATCTTTGACTTGTAGTAGCTGGTCAATAGTTCTTGATACAAAAGCTCAAATAATACTCTCTTCATCCACATAGCCACAAGAATCTGTTTAACATCAATTTGTTCTGTACGTCTCTATATGTCTGCATCAATCAGAGCCAAAATCTATGGTTGGTGGGTGTCCTGCACTGACCTAATCACTGACCTAGCACATGTGAACATATCTGCTTCTGGGCTCTGAAAATGCCAGACACCTAACCAGCAACTAAAAATCCCTAATTATAAATGCCCTTTACTGTTCAAACAGATGCAAAGAGGGTCTCTAGATGTGAAAAGGAAACTGAGAAATACAAACTGCTGGTCAACATAATAGCAACAATCCGTCCATTCCATCATCAGCTGGCCTATTCCTATGCACTTTCTCGTTATATGGCTATCCAGATGTATTAAGAAGTTGAGCTTCACATAACTGTGTTCATAGCATCATTAAATACTACAAGCAACAACACGTCCACATCATGTCCAATTATGGATATTGATTGCTTGTGTGAATGAGGCTGAAGCTGCAGCTACTTCTTATATCAATGGCAAGGTTTGTGTTTGACCAGTGCATGAGGTTCAGCACTGCAAACTCCCTCTTGGTGGTTCCAGGGCAATTGGAGGGTAGCAGGAACTTATTTAACCCTTTGATGCACAACATGGGTCAAGAGATACCCATTTTCCATTGAATATGGGTCACTTTTGACCCATGTTGTGCATCAAATGGTTAAAACAGGTTATTTTTAGTCAATGGATCGTCCAGTGAAATCATAAGTTAAGTTCCAGAATCCATAAAATAGTCACAAGCCGGGGGGGATCCTGCAGTGGACTTGTGCCAAAAGAACCAGTTTTGCATGTAATTTTCTTTAAAATCAGCCAAGAAAAATGACATCCTCACTCACTGGCACGTTGTTTTCTTCAGTTTTTAACTGTTTGATAAAGAATGTTTCTCAGGTTTAAAGTGACAAAATGTTATCTTCTTCCTGCAATTCAACAGACTATGGGATGAAAATTGTTGTAATATTGATTTAATGTTTCTTGGCAACCTCCTTTAGAACACCAAACGATTTGTATGAGCATTATTTCAAAACAGATTCTATCTTTCATTTACTCAGATGTTTCTTTAATTGTGGCTTTTAACTGCATGCACAGTTAAAGTTCTGACACAGTTAGAAAGTGACGCCGCATCCTGAAATGTTGTTCTACTTAATAGACAGGGTTAAAAAAACAAACTTCAGTACTTTAAAGATAAAGTTCAAGGTGCACATTAATTTTTAAAATCTGCACAAGGCATGACATGCATCCACCTACTAATCCCACACTGATGTTCACTCATCATCACGATCATATCGCTGCATTTTTGTGTTTAATTACAGGCGTCTTCTGCTCCGTTAGTGCAAGCGCCGCCGCAGCTATGGCAATGAACAAATACAAGTACACAGATCAGGTGGATCTGAGAGACAGATGGAGATGTATGAGTGTGGGTAGTGTATTTGTGGAGAGATACGTGCTGTGAGAGCGTATGTCAGGACAGGTAGACTGAGAGTTGTAGATGGACTGTCAAACTCAGGATTTATGCAGTCGAGTCTGGAAAGTCCCTGTCTGCCTCCGGGCACTCCACTCCACCCTCTTTCACTCTTTCTCTCTTTTCCTGTGCAGCGTTTTCTCTTGATGACATTCATGTGAACAGGTGGTGGCCAGTCCCTCCACAGATCCTGCCCTGCTCAGTCTCTAAGGGCACCAAAAGGCTGGGAATTTGAAGGGTGTCCGAGCCAGTGCAATCAGTTTATGGTCCAACACATCATTTTATTCAAATAGTTTTTCCCAGTGCAACTGCCAGACACACTTCTTTGCAAAAGAGTAATGTGACAAAGCTTCAATGTATGTTACGTAACTCTGAGGTAATACTGATGACAAGAATGTATCCAAAGATCTCTCTGCAGATAGTCATAGTTTGACCAAAAAAATGGGAAAAACATTCTATGTACTAATATCACCTTTTTTGAGCATGTGAAAATCTGCATTTGCTGTGCCTTTGATTTGGGGCCATCATAAGATGGGGAAGTGGAAAAGGTCATTATGAAGGGTCAGAGATACTTCTGTGAACAATTTAATACTTTTTGCTCAACAGTGGAAATGATCCAAAATCCAAATTTAAAATAAAGATTGCTATCACATTCTGACAAAGACACAACTTGAGCTACTGTATGGTGAGTATTTATCTAACCATCCATCATCTGTACACCGTTTTATCCTCATCAGGGTCGTGGGGGCTGGAGTCAATCCCAGTTGACTTAGGGTGAAGGCAGGGGACACCTGGACAGGTCACCAGTCCATCACAGGACTACATACAGAGACAAACAATCACACCCACATTCACACTTACGGACAACTTAGAATCACCGATTAACCTGAGCATGTTTTTGGACAGGCTGCACAGTGGCTTGGTGGTTAGCACTGTTGCCTTGCAGCTAGAAAATCCCTGGTTCACGTCCCTGCCTTCCCAAGATCTTTCTGCATGGAGTTTGCATGTTCTCCCTGTGCATGTGTGGGTTTTCCAAAGGGAGGTAGCTAAATGTTGTGTATAAAGGGATGGGGGTATGTGTGCAGTTTTAGGGTTTTTTCCTTTATTATATGTCGTGTATCTTATGTGATTTTAGTAGTATGTTTTCTGTTTTATGTGTGCTGTGCAGTGTACTTTTCCTTTGTCTGAAACAAATTTCTCCCAAGGATGACAATAAAGTAAACCTTGAGTCCAAAAACATATAGGTTAATTGGTAACTCTAAATTCCATAGGTGTGAATGTGAGTGTGATTGTTTGTCTCTGTATGTAGTTCTGTGATAGACTGGTGATCTGTCCAGGGTGTCCCCTGCCTTCACCCTAAGTCAGCTGGGATAGACTCCAGCCCCTCAACTAATAGGGAGTAAGCAGTGTATAGATAATGGATGGATGTTTTTGGACTGTGGGAGGAAGCCGGAAAACCTAGCGAAAACCCACGCATGCACAGGGAGAACATACAAACTCCATGCAGAAAAATCCCAGGAAGGTCTGGATGCGAACCGGGGATCTTCTAGCTGCAAGACAAGACCACAGCACCACTGTGCAGCCCGGTGAGTGTTTAAATCATCGAATTATTTGTCACACAGAAGAAGAAGACAGAAACAAAACCAGTTGTTTGCCAACTACTAAAGAGAAACAGAAGCAGCAACAAAAAAAATAGTCTGTCTATGGGACAAAAGTCTTCAGGAACAGGTATTGATTGTTTCATGCTATCTGGAGGTGAAGACAATGAAGGAAGTAGAAACCGCTCATCATTAAATATTCACTAGATGAGAATTTATTCAGAAAAGGTGTTTCCACCTCATTATTACAAAAGTAGAAAACATTTTTGAGAAACTGATTTTCTTTTTTCTTTCTTTTAATACACAGGAAAAATAGGTCATTAAAACATGGCTAATGAAATGGTGATATGAGTGACTGATGCTCGAAACTATTTAACTACTGTTGGCAAAACAGTAATAGTGTTTATTAGGAGAGCAGACAGCAGAGGTGTATTCAAATAGCCCATTCCTTTAGCACTGGATCAGAGTGCCTGAGATAGGAACTCCCTGAAAAAGTCACTCAAGACAAGAAGAAGCCCTTCATTCCTCAATCGCCTGATCTACCCTGCAGACATTTACCACCAATCAGTCACTACCTCGCAAACATAAACACGCCTGTAAACATGGCAACAGGTCTTACTGCAGTGGGCTGTGGTCATGCCCTGGAGGCTGTGTGGAGCAATCACGACAATGTGAGCACACTGACACACAAGAATACACAGGTAGAAACTGTTTTATTACAGTTTTCAAGAATTAAGGGAGTGTAAGACCATAGCTATATTACAGCAGCTAATGATGCTGACTGTAGGAGAATGAACACTGACAAGTGTTCATTACAGAAGGCAAGCAGTGAGCCATTGCACTGAGACCTTTGATTGTCTAACTCTAATTCAAGAATTTAAGGATTAAAAAGTTGTCCCCCAAGATAAACAAAGACACTAAGATCAGCATTTTGTGACCAGCTGCACTGACTAATGGTGCAAAATGAGAGATCACTGAAGTCACAGGAGCTCACAGAGAACTGGCATCATGCTACGAAGCCACATACCAACTCTGTGCATGCAACATCATTGTTCTGGAAAAGCTTAGTAATACCCGTCTAAACTACAAAGAGAGACGTGCCTTTTTAAGGTCATCCACTTTGAGGGTGGCTGTGTAAAATGTGGTGTTTTTGGGGGGTTCGTAGTTAAAATGGAGATTCTCTAAGACAAACAACTGTAATTGGAGATAAAATTAAATTAATTGTGGTTGAAAACAGATTTCAAACACAAATTTTTACACTAAATTTCAACAACAACTGGAAATTAGACTTACTAATTAAATGATTAAGCTCTCAACTATCGCTGGCTGATTTCACACTGCATGGAATATGTCTACATCCACACTAATATGTTTCCCTTTAAAGTGGTGGTTTGAAACAATTTGATCTCCACCCAGAAGAGGATTTTGACATCATTTCAACCTTACTCTGTCCATACTGACAAGCCTTAAAACATAAGTCACATGCACAGTTACATTCATTGTGGTAACTGTTTCCTGCAATTCATTATTCATGTTGAATTAACCACTGGTAATGAAGGTTCGTCTATGCTAATATTTGCACTGATAATGTGCTTTAGTGTGATTTATTTCAGGGTTCTTGCTTTTTTAATTGTTGTTAAATTTCTTTTTGACTCAGAGTCACGTACAAGAATTCCAATGTACCTGTGCAAATGGCAATAAACTCTATTCTATTCTTGATGTCTTTATATCTTCTGGAAAAAGGTCATGGGAAAATAGCCATATGAAATGACACTTAAAACCCAATCAGAGAGCAAACAGAGTCTGTATCATGATTTCTAAAAATCTCCATTTCTTCAAGACCACAGTTTTCAAATTAAAATGGGGTCTGTATCATCTCTGTTTAAGAGGTCCTAAAATGCCAGAGTAGTATGAACACTAGGCATAGCAGAAGTTATGTGTTTTTGAATAAAAAATGAATTAGTGTGGATGTAGTTTAAGCCAGGGCCATCAAGACTGAAAATGTGTTGTAATGGCCAGAAAACAGGTCTTCCACATGTTGCTGTGTCAAATCGTTTACCTCACAGCTCCCTCTGTATTTAAAAAAACTGAAGATTTCTTGAATAAGTACAATTATAATAGAGCTCTAAAACATCATCTTGTGAATCAACTGATAACATTAAATCGTGTTAAATATTGTAGTGCAGTCCAGTCCATCACCTGCTGCTCCTACAGCAATCTATCCTGCCTTCTTCACCAGGTCTTAAAATGTTTTGGAAGAAAATCTGAAAATAAATCAGTTTTTGTATCCTGCACTCAAAGACTGACTTAAGTTGTGACAACTGCAAAAATAAAGTTGCACAAACATATTTACTGAAGACTGTACCAACAAATACATGGAACTTAATTTGTTTCATAGAGTAAACTATTACAAGACATCAATATATTTATTTATGCATATTATTTGTTGGGTATTTTCTTTCTGTTGTGTTTTGCTATCGTTATTATTATTGTTGTTATTATTACTGTTTATAAATGGTGGTATTTTGAAGTAGCAGGAAGAATAGATTTACAATCATTTGTGTAAGGAGAAGGGGTGGGATTAGATAAGTTTCAAATTCTTCCCACTCCTTTTTGAGCAAGTTATCCATTGCCTTTTGTTGTTGTTTCTATTTGTTTTATTTTTTTGTAGACATGTTCAAAATAAACTTTCAAAAATCAAACTACACAGTTACCTTTCTGTACAATTTGCAGCCCCCTGTGTCCTGTGCATGTCTCTGTAATGGTAAACTGCCCTTCTGTCCAGAGTTAAAGAAGAATTATTTTGATTTTTAAAAAAGCTTGATTGTTTCTGGTGCCAATACCACCACTTTGATAATCTAAATACTGATACAGTATTTTTTTGTTGTCCTTCTTCTTCGTCTTCTTCTTTTTAACTGTATTTATTAATCAGAATGCTTATAAGCATGTGTCTTTTCTGGGTTTTATTTGTGACAAATCTCTGAGAGACCTGACTTGCTGAAAAGCTGTCAAATCATTACAAATATAAATGAATAGTGTATTAATCTTGTTTTGCTTTTTCTTTTCACTGAAAGCCGCTGAATTACAACAGCATCCTAAACTACAGATAATAACTCTCTTCCTCTCCTTCTCTCCGTGTAACTCCTCACACATTTTATCAGCTGACCAGGACCAGATGACTTCAAAGTACGTGCTCAGAGGTGGGGTGATGAAGGACCTCCCACATCTGAGACCCCCTGTTAGGGCCAAATTGATCCTCTTCACACCTCCGCCCTCCATCCTTTCCCACCCCCCTGCATCCTCAGCTCGAGCTGCTGCTGCTCCATTTGGCTGCAATCAGCGGCCAGCATCATCTCTGATTAGAGAAGGCCGGGGTGAGGAGAGGGGGAGGAAAAACTTGACAAATTGGCACATTCTTTTCCAACTACTCCCCCTCTTTTCTCTGTCCTTCTCAACCCTCTTTTAACCCACTCATGCACCCACAGACCCCACTTAAATCTGGCAGCACCCTTGTCGACCCCCCACCCACCGATCTTGAAACACTCACTTGATGAATGCTGTCCTTGTGAGCAAAGGAAGCCACATACACACACACACACACACACACACACACACACACACATGCAGACACACACGTACACACACACACACACACAAACCCCTGCCCTGGTGCTGCTTGTATGATCCTTAAATAGAAGTGAAGTTTTAGCGACCACCGCCCCTGCAGGTGCTACTTCTCTTTGGTTACACACACAAACATGTATGGATTCATATGCATACACCACCATAGGAACACACTCCCATAAATACACACTCTGACCGCAGCTGGCCACAATAGCGCATACCAACACACACTCTGGCGGCCCTGGTAGCTGTCACAGAGCCATGTGACCAAAATGGAGCCCAGATTCTGATCCAACATTATGCTGAATTACACAACTTCTCCTCTCTCTCACCACTTCTGCCCCACCTCAAACCCCACTCAGTCTGTCCTGGCCCACCCAGGACCCCCTGGACAGAAGCAGAACAACAGCTGCATGTGTGTACGTCGTAGAGAAAGGAGAACGAGCAGGATCCAGGTTATGGCCAGGCAGTTACATGGTGCCTTGTGGTTATAAATACCTTCTCGTCTGTCTTGCAGAATCACTGAAAGTGTCTCTTTGGAGACATTTACGGGCTGTGTGTTATCCTGGTTGCTATTCGCTGATGCTATTTGGATGGCAAAGGCACAAAACAAAGGACTGATCCTGACCTGAACAATAATGCATGAAGGAGCAGTAGACTGATCAGATGAAGGCTTAAAACAATAAGGATCCTTACAGACACCTAAATAACTGGGTTATGGTACATTTCTAACTAGTTTCCACAAAGCTTTGACCTGTAATCATATGATCAAAGCTAATTTAACATTAATTACAAGGAATGGCAGTAGCGAGTGTCTTTAAAGTTTTTAAAACATAAAAAGCACAATTAAAAAACTGCACTAACATTATACATCAGAGTCTGTTTCCAGGATGTGAAAAAGCAGTATAAAGCCTACTGTGGCTCCAGAGGAAGCTGTATGAAGTCTGAAAACTGTCCTCAAGTGGTGTCACTGTACAGAATGGAAACACAACAGTGTGTCATTTTATGAAAAAATGAACAAATGTTGAATCCGAGTAAAACTGAAAGTCACGCAAAAATTAAAAATAACTCACTTTCTATACATTAGTATGAAAATTCTGACAAATTGTTTATGGCTCTCACTACAGATCTTAGTTTCAATGACAATTGTAAATGGCAGCATTGGTTCAAATATGGTCAAAGTGTGTTAGACTTAATTGTAAATATAACAATTATCTAGGTCTGCAGTGTCCAAGTCAGCTGGTTGATATATTCTAATCTGATCAAACTGTCATTGGTTGGACAGTCACTGGTGTTACTGTCATCAGGAGGAAGGTGTTACATCAACAGCCTTCCAGGACTAACTCAAGAGGAGGAATAGACTACCTGCAAACATCCCTGAACAACTTATATAAATCCATTCATTCATCCATTATCTATACACCACTTAATCCTCATTAGGGTTGCTGGAGTCTATCCCAGCTGACTTAGGGTGAAGTCAGTGGACACCTGGACATGTCACCAGTCTATCACAGGACTACACATAGAGGCAAACAATCACACTCACATTCACACCTAGGGGCAATTTAGAGTCACCAGTGAACCTCAGCATGTGTTGGAGGAAGCCGGAGTACCTGGAGAAAACCCACACATGCACAGGGAGAACATGCAAACTCCATGCAGAAAGATCTCTGGAAGGCCAAGACGCAAACCGGGACTCTTCTAGGTGCGAGGAAACAGTGCTACCCACCAATCCACTGTGTGATATAAATCTACTTTCAGAAGTCATATAAATATAGACAGATACATTCTGGTCTGCTGAGACTAGTCTTTCATGTTGAAATAGAATTAATTTGGACTCATCGGGCCAGTGCACACTTCACACTATTAATGTATAACATGGTGATGTCTTGTCTAACAACATGAGGTGCGTCATAAAAAAAAGATGGCGTGATGTAGGAGTGGCCAACCTTTCCCATCCTTTCCCAACCCCATCGCACCAACAGCTTTCATCTGGAGTGGATTAGAGACATTAGCACTTTCTTATCTCTACGCCTTCCTCCATGTCTTTCACCATCTCCCCCCTGTTCCTGTCTTTTTCCTCCCACACAACACTCGCTCCCTTTATTGCTACATCTCTGTACCCAGGCATTCTTGAAATACTCTAAAAGGTGCAAGGTAAAAGAAAACAACAGGTTTTGTTAAGTGAAGAGGTTGACAAAAAACAGTGAACATTAGGGACAATGGACTACACTGCCAGACTGTTATTAAACTGTTATGCTTGCATTAAGAAATATCTGGCTCAGATACAAGGATATAAATCAGCAAACAGGCTCATATTTTCATATGCACACTAGCCAAATCCACTCTGCTCAGTCTGAGCACACAAAGTATGTGGTTCAGTTAAGGAAAGAGAAGTGGATCAATCAAAATCCTGACACTGTGATTGCCCGTGCATACATGCACACATAAAGGCATTGTGCATGATGATCCCAAATGACCGTACTACACCATCTAAACCAGGCTGTTTGCATGTGTTGTTAATCGAATGCGCAACAGCCTTACAGATATCACAGGAGCATGGAGGCTAAAATTAACTCAGCACTTCTAAACACACACATACACACAGCTGGTAATCCATATTAATACCAGTCATCAATCTTGAGATGATGGCACGTTAGGCTGTCCTTATTGGGAAGAGATATCACAGCATGCTTAGTGGGAGTACGTATTGCAGAGTCTGGGCCGTGATGGGAATTTAATCTCTGCCATCTATCTCTATTAAAATGGCTCCAGATAGCCGATGGGTTTGACTAAGGTCTACCAGAACTACAATGTTGCTGACGCCAAAGATCACAATGGGTACACAATATTGACGCAAAAACCATGACCAGTCAACCAAACACACAAGCTGTGTGTTGAGTAGTGACCACCCGGCCGGACGACGACTGCATTTTGCTGGAACTTCTTTCAGCAGCTCGAATTAGCGGCCATCACAGTGGATCATCCTTAATCATCTCTTCCTGTCGTTTTGCTGGATATTCTATTTAAATGCCTCCCCTATCCTTCCTCATAAATTTTGTGATGTGAATGACACAGAATCTTCAGCTTTTGTTTTTTAATAACCATTTGTTTGTGTCGGTGTGCTTGCAATAGTCCTCACAATAACAAGTTCTGGCCGAGACTTGGGAGGATTATGAAACTCACTTCTATGTAGCCTTGCAGACTCACGGAGAGCATTAAATGCAGCATTATTTCAATCTAACTGACTACTGTGTAACATTTTTGTGCCCTCCTCATGCTACTTCTCATAAATGGTACAAACACAAAGGGAACAGGAACACCATGTGAGTTACAAAAACAGCTGTGACAACAGTTTGTAAGGTGGTCAAATGTCTCACCTGCGCATCCCCTAAAGTACACACTCCTTCTGCCTGCCAAAAATTAACTAATAATGCTTTAATTAAAGTCCCATGATGTTACTAAAGAACATGGTGTAATGTACTGCAATAGATTTTCTGGTTTGTGCAGGGAGTAGGTTATCTGACGAATCTTTTCATGTATTTTTTTCTTCTTTTTCTTGATTAATGCTTGGAGGAGCATGTTTTGCAGGCCAGACTTACACTGTCTTTGTTTCTATGCTGACACACTCATGTGAGTTAAAAACAATCTTTTCCAAAGCCACTGCCCTAAATATTACTCATGTATTATTACCTTGATAACTACAGTTTCCCTCTGTGTGGCCGTCAGCGTTAAGATCTGCTTGTGTCACCTGACCTGAAAATACCATCAACATATCATCAGCAGAAACTCATGATTCACACTTTTACAGACCCACGTGGACACACTAAAGCACAAATACACACGTACACACACACACATAAAGGTTAGCAGAAGACAATTGCCTGGGTTCAAGTCCAACCCAGCTCCACCCGCCTCTCTCACCAGGGCGGGAACATGGGAGCAGGGGTCGGCATGCCGGGTCGGACCGTTTGCGGAGTGGCCGGTCTTTGAAGGAGGCCTGTGGCAGGGAAGGGTTTTCGGGAAGGGGAAGTGCTCTGCTGGAAGTTTTACATATCAATGGAAAGGCTTTCTCCGCTACACAGGGCAGCAGAGTCGCTTTCCTTTATCTTCCAATACTTATCCCACCACAACGGAAAGACAATGTCAAAGAAACATGCAACAGGAATATTTCCAGGAAGGGACAGCCTAAACAACTGCAATCCAATCCCTGAAGGGGAACATGCTTGTGGAATGTGCTGTTTGAAACTAAGTCATGCAGCATTACTGTATACATCAAGTGAAAATTATAGGAGAAAAACTTTTGTGACTAAAATAGTCTTGTGCTGAACGAAGAAATATTTAGTCAAAGGCTGACGGACAGATCATGATCAGCACACAGGAGGACAAGGCGGAAGAAAGTCTTCTGACCCCAACTATCCCACGATCCACCAGCAACCTGCCTAAACCACAAGCTCAACCTCTGGCTGTCCAGCTGTTTGCTCTAAAACAAAACATAATTGCATTCACACAAACTCTAGCAGGCAGGAAGTTTGAGAGTAGTTACAGAGGAGTGTAAAAGGTATTCTTTCAGTATAAAGTCTGACAATGAGTCGCCCATTAAGTCCAGTTATGTATATGTACACTTTTAGAGAAGCCACCCTTGAAGGTGTAGTAACAGTCAGGTGAGAAGTGTCCACTTTGACACCCTCAAGTGGCAGCACTAAGTAAGACATTGGGACAAAAAAAAAAAAAAACATATCACAGTAATAAAAGCTCCAAAAACAATGAGGGGAGGTGCGCAATGAGGCTTTTCTATCAGCACTGTGAAACTGTAGAGTGCCCATTTATAATTTAGGTCACACTCCTCCTATTTTATCCAAGACCACACCTCACGGCTGCAATAACAGAGGAGACTGATGTGATTCAGCAGTCAAAAAGTACTGTGGCATAAATAGAAATATGAGGACTGTGGCTAAACAAATATGTCTACACTTGGAGCGCTGCTCATTTTCACATACAACTTTTGGGAACCGAGTCATTCCCTGCAGAATGCCTGCCAGACTGCCAGAGCATGCAGTTCACAGAGTTACAAAATAAGGTACACACTGTCCATGTTGTTGTTTAGTGAATTAATTTGTTTGGTTTCAACCTTTGCCCCACCAAAATCAAGTGACTATTGACTATAATCTGACACACATACGATACATTACAATCATATCAATTACTATGTACTGTCAATAGTCCTGTTAAAATGACACATTTCAACGTACATTTTCAAGCAACATATTAGAAAAGACAATGGAAATGACACAATTACAACAATAATAATAATGAAAACTTTGCAAAAAAAAGTTTGCAAAAGGTTTTTTTTTTATTTTAAAAAAAGTGATTCTGCACCATGAGAGACAGAAACACCAAAAATGAAACTCACATGACTGATCAGCTGTTAAGTAAACAGATACTTTATAAAGATTTATAAAGTAACACCTAAAGGAAAGTTTCATTGCAGTCAGTCTGTCCAAACAGCACCGCTGAGAGAGGTGTGCACTGACTATAAGGTTACTTCCAAATCAATTCCCAACAGTAATGAGACCAGACTAGTCAGGAACAATAAACACTTAAAAAGGAAATTCTCTCCTCTTTGGCACCTTTACATGACACGTACAACCATCTTAAAAGCTCATCAGATTTACTGCATGTAGTAAAATTGTGCAAATCATCAGCATTATTTAATATTTGTCAAATTGTTTCCTTTAATATGTTTTGGTAAAAGTATGTGGCAAATTTTTATATACTTAAACACATTTTAGAATCCATTTAGTTCCTCAAAGACATTACCTCCTGAAAGCTATCATAGCACTACTAAAGTTATTGTTGTTTCAAAGCTTTTAACGGAGCGCTTAGTTATGCTATCAGAAGACGGGTTTTGTATTAAGAATGGAAGAAAAACGTCTTTTACGTCATAATTTCATCTTCTTATTGAAGCATGAATAAATCAATAAATGGTCCCAACATGATTTGGTACAACTCACTGCCAGTTTATGCAGATACACTCATATCTGGTGTCCTCCTCGTTTATGTTTATCAGCGTTCTCTGTCCTCGCCTCCACTCCACTCCTCCGCCACAGCAGCCAGAGCAACAAAAGTCTCACCTCAGACCTCTGCTTTCCCGGTACGGCTGACCACAACCTGTCCAACCCGGGTCACCTTACCCGTTTGCTGCGTGGGAGCGGATACCGAGTTGGGCTCACAGAGACCCATTCAAAGCCACGCATATGAAATCCCTTCCTCTGCAGTGATACCTTACACTGCATCTGCATATTCACATATTCAGAACCCAGTGTTCACTTCCTGGCTGTTTGAGATTGAGGGAAAACAGGGCACAGATAGAGCTGGTGTGTTTCCATGAGTTATCAAAGGCTTTTTGTCATTGCTTCTTGGAAACCAACCAAGGGGCAGCATATCTCACACAAAACTCCTCAGACTAAGCAGGTACTAAACAGAGACGCCTAAATATCTCGGTAGGAATCGGAATTTTATACACTACTATTCAAAAGTCTGGGGTCACCCAGACAATTTCATGTTTTCTATGAAAACTCACACTTTTATTCGTGTGCTCACATAACTGCACAAGGGTTTTTTAATCTTCAGTTAGCCTTTCAACACCATTAGCTAACACAATGTAGCATTAGAACACAGGAGTGATGGTTGCTGGAAATGTTCCTCTGTACCTCTATGGAGATATTCCATTAGAAATCAGCCATTTCCAGCTAGAATAGTCATTTACCACATTAGCAATGTCTACACTGTATTTCTGATTAATTTAATGGTATCTTTGTTGAAAAAAAAGATTTTCTTTCAAAAATAGGGACATTTCTAAGTGACCCCAAAATTTTGGACAGTAGTGTATGACGAAATCAATCAAAACGATAAGACTGTTGATTTCAAGCTAATAATAGGCCACATAACTCATGTCTATTCTCTAAGACACACATTAGTTGTGGAAAGCAATGAGAAAAAACATATTGTCAATGTAACTGCCATTTGAGGAATGCAGCTGAGACCTGCCCATCACGTAGCCGTCACGGATCATCTCTTGATCCAACAGCAAGTATCAACAGACGCACACATGGAGAAATGAGAGCTTCTATTGTGTCTGTGACAATCTCCCAGCGCGGTTACACTTGTAAGCAAACAACAACATACCACAATGACACTCCTGGTACTTTGCCAAGTCAGCCCTGGCAGCCGTTCCTCTCAGCTAATCACAGGCTCATTGAAGGTTGATGGTTTTTATAGTTTTTTTCTGATCCTGCATATGGAAAATGTCAATCGGTAGAATATAGATCAATGCATTCATTCACAGCATGTTTAAACAGTTAACATGAACAGTCCCTGATGCTGTCAGTTTTTTTCACTCTGCTCCTTTCTTTGGAATCACTGTTTGAGATATGGCAGTGCTTTTGGATTCTTTAAATGTCTTGGCAAATATAACAATTACAGCTAATGAGAGATGCTTCACACAGGTGACTTGAAAGGGCAAAACATAGTCTTGCATGTGGGAAACGGCAATTAAATGTAACAAACAGGATTCATTTCCTCGAAAGCCCAAATCAAGAGGCATTTTGAACTAAACTACATACACTGTCGGAGTCAAACAAGGTCTAAAATAATCCCAGTTTGAGGCAATTTTGGAACTAACTTATCCGATTACATGAGTTACTCTGCGACTAAATAAAGGATTAAAGTTGTTAAATAGCTACATGTCACATTTCACATCAAATCATTTCTGTCTATAGTTCACTTCAATGACAAAACCCAACAAACAGCACAGCAGCCACACAAGTGGCTTCCTGACAGCAGCAACCTACTATTATGATGCTGGTCTTCTTGGAAAGTTGCAGACTTACAGAGAAAGATCAATTTACTGCTGAAACCCAAGTCTGAGCTGATCTCTGTATTATCTAATCTCCACGTGTTGATCGCTTCATTGTTTTTTGCTTTGTATTTGAAAATGGGCTTTGTTTTCCCCCTCCCATTGTTTGGAATGTTTCTATTTCTTTGAATCCACAAAATTAGAGACTTTTTGAGGTCAGTTCCATATTTATGAAAACCCTCAAGCCAGTGCTATGTGCACATGTTCTCCCAAAGGAGGACTGACTAAGGTTAATTATTGTAAATATCATCTACCACCGATCAGCCACAACAATGAAACGACCTGCCGAGCATTGTGTAGGTTGCCCTCGTGCCACCAAAAAAGCTCGGACCCATCAGGGCATGAACACAGCACCTTTGGGAGTGTCCCTTGGTGTCTGGCACAGGGACATTGGCAGCTGGTCCTTTGGGTCCTGTGGGTTGTGGTGTGGGGAGTCGTTGGACCGCACTTGCTTCGGCACATCTCACAGACACTCGATGACGTTTGGATTTGGGGAATTTGGAGGTCAGGTCAATGCTTGGGCTCTTTGTCACGTTCATTGAATGTTCATCCCAATATTTATGAAGTGCTTGAGAAGTAATCAATATCCTGAGTCAATAATGTAACCGTAAAGTGACATATTCAACTTATACATTGAGGCTAAGGGATTATTATCTGTCAATAAGTTTGATGATTTATCATTTGATTGTCTTTTAATCACAAAATTCCTGGCATTAATGGTGGTACATAAATATACAGACTCTGCATCTGTTAATGATTTTGCAAAAAGAATAAAATCCCCATGACTGCCTTCTACACCCACTGCATTGTTTCTAATGCTGTGCTACATGTAAGTGGCCAACTGAGACTACCAGTGTTTCTACGTACAGAACAATGATAGAATCAGTGTCATGGTGGTAATCTGTGTTGACTATAACAAGGTTTTAGCACTAAGGACTATAAATTCCAACAACTACAGTACACTAATACCCACCATGTGATCCAAAAATCTGCAAAAATAAGAAACAGTAGCATAGAGACTTCACATGTGGTCGTGATAGGCCATATTTACTTACTTAACCCACAAGTCAAAGTCAATATATGAGAAAAGAACCAACTGTAACCATTACAGCAGGGCTGCAACACCACAGTTACCCATGGCTAACTCTGTGCAGCAGTGTGTGAGCATGCGTGTGTGTTGTTGTGGCTCTCCCCAGGGCAGTAAGGTGCTGACTGACGCTCTGGTAATGCCTCCATGTCTCTTAAATGTGAGCACGGTCTGCTCTCACTGAATGAAGACATGTCAGTGAAGAGCAGAGGGAGAGAGAAACATCTGGCTCTGAGATGTTCTCTCTCTCGGCTGCCAAAACGATACAAGTTAAGACACAATCCAGAGAAACAAAAGACGGCGGAGCAGGATCCAAAACTATTCAGCAAAGGCAGGCATCACCAGCTGTGGAGGCTCACACTGTAGCTGAAATATTTTTACATTCAGCAGACTGTAAATAATTGTGTGTTACTCGAAAGCTGTATCTCATTATTACTCGCATTGAAAAGAAGAGAAGTTACAAATGATGTATTGCTACATTCGTTTTTGACTTCTCAAATTAGAAACATAAAAGTAGAATTAAATTCTGAATCATCCTGCTGTCAAATTTAATACTAATATATTAATTGAAAACATAGAAAATGTTTTATTAGGATTAGTAGCATAAAAACACTATAAAATATGACAAACTTCTGTATAATTTAGTGCAACTACACTAAACTAAAGGGTGCTAACATTTTTTAAGCTTTTATTGTTAGATTTTTGTTTAGAATGTTGGAGATGGTCATCACCTTTATGTCAATACTTATTTTAAAGAAAGTAGTTCATGGTTAAATGAAAGTTTTGATGAACCTTCAACCTTGTGATTAGTGGAGAACCTGCTCTACTACCTGAGCCACCGCCAAACTGCAACAATATCCTCTAATTCTGAATCTTTTCTACATATTATTTAATTCAATAGTTCCTGATTAAAATTTTAAAAAGTTTTGCCAGTTGTTGACTATATTTTATCGGCACACATCTTGTGCTTTGACAACATATAACATTAGCACACGTATTGAAAAAAATAATGAACAAACCCACCACTTCTATCACACACATTTGTATTGAACATCACCATAACAAATAGTAAAGTGACTATTCAACAGTTAACACGAAATTACAGTTACGTGCTTCAAACAACTGCAGTATCGTCCTACCACAGACAGTAGTTTGACGGTTTGAGCGTACAGACACTATCACACCTGTATATGATGACGGTGGAGGTTCTGGCGAGCAGGAGTGTGTTTTTTTTCCAAGTCCCACAGTTTACAGCCTTTCTGCCCCAGGCACGACAGTTTAATTTGACTATAATAAGATCAGCACGACAGATTGGTTTCACTGCACCAGGCGGGACGCTTGACTTTTATTACAACAGGCATCACTTGGAGACTATTATTGTAAACGTTTAGCTGTGGTCGCGGCCTGCGCCGGCCACACATGTATAAACACTCTGGACTTAGATTACCAAGCCAGCTCCATGCCAGAGCAGATATTACCGAAGCAGTGGCATGGGGACGTAGGAAAGATTTAGCATGGGAAGATCAAAATCCCAAGAGTGTGCATCTGTATGTGTGCAAAAGCTGTCAGTATCGAAATGACTGGCCGGTCAGGGGAAAGTGTGGATACTGCCCAGACCAGTGTTTATGTATCTATGGCTCTTTTCCCATCATTATGTTCATAATTGAGGGAAGGAATGCTTGGGGGAGCTGTTGGGACTGTCAAAGGACCCTCAAGTTTTGCCGCTCTGCGACTGCTACACCCTGACACCCTGATTATGACAAGTTCACCTACAGCAGAGACAGAAAGAGAAAAACCCCAACATGTAGCGCAAGGTCACACACACACACACACACACACACACACACACACACGCGCGCACACACAAACACACACACACACACACACACACACACACACACACACACACACACACACACACACACACACACACACACACACACACACACACACACACACACAGACACAGACACAGCAGAAAACACCCACCGTTCCCTGTGTCATTTCTTGCTTAACTCTCAGTAATTGTTTTACATGTGTGTGTACGTGTGTGAAAAAGGCAGTGTGTGGAAAGTAAAGAAAACAGGAGAGTGTTTTCTTTGGAGTTTTGTCCACACTGCACACACAGATGGAGGAGAACAGAGATCATCTCCTGACGAATTGAGTTCGGGTCTCTGTGAGATGGTACTTATCATCGCCCACTCATCAAAACCTCCCCATCCCTCCTCATCCTCTTCATCATTCCATCAGACATGCATGTCAAATCCCACATACACCCACGCACACACACACACACACACAGGGATGCAAACAAATGCTCAAATTGGCCCAAACAGCTATGCAAACACAGAGTTGTACGTGCACTTTCCGACACATTTGGCAAAACACACTCACATGCGCGAATATCACACATATCTCAGGGTCACTTACTGCAGTTTAGGCATGTCTGCGACGCGCCATCCGCTAAGAGGGCACTTTCCAAAGCGCTCTACACGCCTCAGAAGGGGCCCGCCATGGTTTCATCCTAAAGAAAACAGCTTTGAGATGTTTTTGACTTCAATGGTTTTCTGCATATCTCTGACTCAGCATCCAGGCTCACTTCACTAAACATATCTAGAGCTGGAACAATTTGCTGATTAATGAATTTAGTGAACTGATTGAAAATTTATCAATCCATCCATTATCGGGCTGCCATTGACAGCTATTTTTCCAATGAATTCCTCTATCGACTATTTTACTGATTAGTCAATGAAATTAAAAGCCAAATTTTCCTCCAAAAAATGACAGCGACCATTTCATCCAAGTTTATTTTATTTTGACAAACTGTGTTATTGCATAAAGCAGCACAGTACGAAATGAAAACAAAGGTTTACATGAAAGTTTAAATCTGTGGAGGTAGCTGTGAACCATAACATGATAAATATTAACAAAAAAGATTGCTTATTATTTAAGACAGTAGTGAAACCCCAAAAAGAAGTTTCTATTAAACCCCTCAACAAAGTGAAAAAGTTAACTCTGTATGATTAAGTGCAACATGGACAGAGCAGCTAAAGCAGCTGGAGTTGTTCCCTGACTGTGGTAGCAGCTTAGAATTCCATGCAAACATATCCAAATTCAGAGCACAGCAGTTATCTTTAACTTTTGCATACGGTGAGTTTGTCAGTGAGGGTTGTTGTTACAGAATCAGGACTTATAGCAGTGCAGAGCAGCAGCTTGGATGTGACTGCTGGTTAAGATGTCGTCTAGATGAGGTGCCATTTAGACACTAATTCAGTATCAATATGTAAATTTGAACAGCTTTTTGAGGAATTCAGCTGCATATGTGAGCACAGAGAGCAGGAGAGAAGCAAACAGATGTAAAGTTCCTCCTCACTGAGCAAAGCCTACGTGTTTCTCTTCAGGTGTTCGTCCATTGTGCTGTGCTGTGCTGCTGTGGTATGCTACTAAAACTCTGCACAATGTACAAACCACCCTTTTGTTCTGTGAGAATCTGAATCTACTCCCACACACTTGAAATCTTGGGCTTTTGAAAACTTTTGCACTGTCTGCATTGTCTAATCTAAAACTGTAATGCTGCCTACAGCCGACCAATCACTGCAGCAAAAACAGACATCATGCCACAGCAGTTATGCAGTGATACAGAACTTTTCCAACAATAAATTGAAGCATTTGAGAAGAAAAAATGTGTTGCTTAAAATATTGATGTCAACGCATTGCAGTATTGATGTCATTGATTGTGCCGACTAATCGTGGTAGCCGTACTTTGTTATTAGTCATTAATTGAGCAACAATAGAAAACGCTTGTGGTTTCAGCTTCTCGCATAGAAGGATTTGCTTTTTTTTTGGTGTTTTTTATATCACAGTCATATACAGTGGTGGGAAAAAGTTTTCGGACACCCCATACATTTGAATGTATATTTCATTAAGAATCACTCTTAGGTCTTCAAGTGCAATTTCTTTTAGTACAATCGCAGCCATAATACTAAACAAATCCTAAAAGAGCCACTAAAAACTTAAAATTGATTGGTTCTGCAAAAATAAGAAATTTTGAGTATTGGATCGTTTTGGTACAATTTAGTTTTGTTAGTTTTTCTTGTAAACAATAAACAAAAAAATATATATAATTTGTATTCGTTTGCGTCTATCTAATGCAGCCACACTTTTTGAAACACAAAAAAGACTTTTACACAAATATTTCATGATAATATTTGCGATTATTTTGAGATTAATGTTAAGGATGTCCAAAAACTTTTTTTTCACCACTGTATGATTATCTTTGGGTTGGTCTGTTGGTGTCCAAAACAATACGTTTAAAGCCATTAACCTGGATAAACAAAAATACAAAAAGATACACAATAATCAATAAAATTGTATTGTCAAATATAATCAGGAATTATTTACTCAAGATTTAAACTCTGACCAATAAATGACAGGACTAAGATTCATCTACAGCACTTATCACCATACATTTGATAAAAAATAACCATTGGCTGCAGCCCTACAGATAACCTGAGAGTAGTTTCTCCTTATGTTACATGACTACAGCACTGTTGGCTGATTTATGTGATAATGATGATGATGAAACCAGGCTGGATTCAAACAAAAACAATTAAAAGAATCTGTCTGATGAGCTCAGGGAGGTCGAGAAGTTACAAGCTTAAAGTCAACAGTTGGAAGTCAGCGGCCTCCTGACAGTTCAGCGCTCATCTGCCTCACCCCGTCTGTCCTTCAGCCTAACCTGCCACACCAGACGCCAGCGCACATGATTTATGTTTCAGTGGAAAATCGCAAAGTTTCCCAGTGACAGAAACTACGTTCACAAATAGAAGCGCAGCAGCCATTTATCACACTTTGCTACCAGCTTCTCACACTGCCAGAGACGTTTCTCGTCACTGCCCTTGATTCCAGTGCTAATGATGATAATAAGGAAGAGTAATCATGATCTTAACTGTAATCCCACAGCAGCCCGAAGGCAAGGAGCAGCAGGGAATCAGGTTTTCAGCAACACAAAGTGACAAAGAGTGCAGCAATAAAAACTAATTTCTCAGCTATCTTCCCTTTGTAAGGAACAACTCTGTAAGCATGTATGCAATGTATGTGACCACAATTCAACAGATTTAATGGGTTGAAAAGAAAACACCTGTTGAACCTCAGCTACTTCGTTCTGATTCTTAAAAGCATTTGACAACAATGCATTTTGAAGTGACTCTCAACTAATACAACTAATATATCTTAGACCTCCAAAATGTCCAAAGACATAAAGAATATCTCATTTTCCCCTATAGCAAAGACGCAAAAGTGAAAAAAGACCGGCATGAAGGCAGAGAGAAACAATGAACAAGTGCTGATAGTTTGACTAATGTTAATTTTTCTGCTTGCCACTCATATGTCTGGCAACACCAAACTGGTGGACCCAAGGTACTGATAGATGGGCCGTATGTGACCACATATTCACCTCATGATTCACACACACAGGACTCACACAGCTACACAGACACAAGTCCACAAAAAACAAGGATATGATGTCTCATTTTTATGTTCAACACTTATCTTAATCATTAATTGTATTTTTCTGTAAGATATAAGCGCTGTACGACCAAAACTACGTTGACTGCATACTTTTGTTTACTTTTGGTCTGAGTCTGTTTCTTATGTTTTGGTATAGGCCCACAAGTTCCAACCAGAGAAAATTTTAATGCCGCAGCACGCAATTACATTATAGACAAAAAGCGAGCATCCAACTTTGTGGCAACGTTTCGGGGAAGGCCTTCACAATGCCCCTGTGTGTGAAGCCAGGCCCATGAAGAGACGGTTTTCCCACTTTGGTGTGGAAGAAGTTGACTGGCCTACACAGAGCTCTGTCCTCAGCCTCATTCAGCAGCTTCTGGATGAACTTGAATCTTGACACCAGGCCTGATGTGCTATTAATGTCAAATCTGAGTTATCATAGTTACAGGTTTTCCATCTTGTAAAAATTCCATTTCACCACCCAAGTTGTAATTATGACTAGGAAACTCTTTTCATAATGGTACCATATACCCAACTCAGATTTAAATAGTACCAAAGTCCCTGAAAGCAAAATAAACATTTAACACATATTTCATGTGATACATCAATGTAAAATATTGTCAATGCATGGTATTTTGATCCTCACACATCTAGCTCTGAAGCTAATCATGCAGTTGTCTGATGATGTAATTGCTCACAAACTGTTCCTCTCTCTATTATTAATCCCATGTACAAAAAACAGCACACTTGTAACCGTTGGACCACACTAATGAATGGAAGCAGATTCCTGCAAGACTGGTATCAAGACAAAGCAATTTAAAGACAGCTAATCTCTTATGCCACTCTCTGTTGATGAATAGTTCAATGAGCAGCTCTGTTCACTGTTTATCGTACCTGAACATCACACTCTCTCTGAGAATAAAGGCCTGTTTGTTTGGTTGACAGGAGACAAGGGAAGAGTGGCCCAACCCTTCATAAAGGTGTGACAGTCTGATTTAAAGCTTCAATTAAAACACGCTGCCAAAGGCAGCTGCCTACACACACAAAGCAGGTACAGATCTATAAAAAAAAAATTCCTTGCTGTAGAAAAAGATCTCTAATAAGTCAATGTAAGACGAAAACAATTACAGCCATCAAGATTACCATCTAATGTCGTAACTCATTCACTTCTAGCCCAATTCTCATCTCTGCCCTCTTTTCTTGTTTTTGTTCCATGATCGTCATTCCACGGTGTGATCCAAACAAGTGACATCATAGCTCATTACAGGAGGCCTTCGTAAATAGGCTGCAATCCTCACATTACCCAACAGACACACATTTGTATGCAGGGACCATACAGTACACCTACACACACTCTTAACCAAAATAATAAAGGGATGGTACCCTTTGGAACAATTACTGGTTGTGACACTCTTAAAAAAGGGAATATACAGATTGTGAAACAACAATTACACTGCCTTTTTGTGGGGACCAGTCTTTCATCCCTCAGGAGTTTCACATCGTCAGTTTCTTTTCAAGACAGTTAAGAACAATTGTTTCTGAGCTGTCTGCAACTGAGATCCAACTGCAGGCCACGCTGGGAAGACAAACTCCACAGTTTTCCTCCACAGCACAGTTTAGAAAAACATGCCATTAGCAGGGTAAGAGTGTGTGTGTTGTATCTGTTAGGGCGTGAGCTCACAGCAGAGAGTGGGCAGCAGCAGTCAGGACTTGTGTTCACAGATTAGCAACAGTGTTTACTGTGAGTAATGAGCTTATGTCACTTATGGAAGGACTGAGCGAGGCTGCATCTTCTCACCGTGTCACAGCCAGTGTGGGCGTTTGGATGGTGTAATTAAGAGGCTGACTGAATTTTCTAATGAAACAACAATAAAGTCTAGTGCTGTTTGACAGCCAGCTTTGAAACAAACAAGCTAGAACAGAGCAAACTGAGCTTTTCATACATCTTTACTAAGCCCTTCTGCTTGTGGGTATATATACAGTCAGCGATTGTGCTCATGGAAATCCCTTTGTACACACAATATAATGTCTGTATATAAACAAATTGCTGCTATGTATGCGCACTGGAGAAAAACACCAACACATCCAAAGCTCTGTGTCAACTGAGGCGTCTGTGTCAGTGCTCTTTATGTAACCTACACTAGCTGGGTTCACACAGGTATTTCTGTCAAAGGTAAGGTGATGCGTGAAGGCAATGTTTACTAACGCACACTGAAAATAATACCTACATGCACAGAACCCAACTGCATGTGCGTTAAGCCTAACTTAACATAAACTGCTCCAGCTCCAACTGATGCATGAAAACCCTCCTGTGAAGCCACAATGTCAATACTCAAATAAAATCAGACAGTTACTATTAGAACTGTAGAAAACATCTAGTTCATCCAAACCACAGAAGTAAACTCATTCTAATGACACATATTATCAAATCATAACAAACGTGCACATTTTCATATGATTGGCAGCCAAATAAGCCACTTTCAGGAATGGGGAACATCTGTTATAGCTATTCAGCTGGATATTCAACGTATATGTCTATTATGTACAATAATTAGCTATCACCTGCCTGACAACTGCTGTATATAATCATAAACTTTCATATTAAAATTCCATTTATGAAACTATTTATCTTTGTGTTTTATATACAAAACAGAGAATACAACAGTGGTTGTTGGTATCAGGATGCCATCCTAAATATATGAGGTAACAAGATTGAAAAATGAAAGAGCTTATTACTCTTAGTGATACAAACTAAATTATATGCAGTCAGACATTGTAAAAATTACTGTAAGGAAAATCAATGGTAAACACAAAAGAACCGTTTCTTTACTATCAGAGGACAAAGTATCTCCCTGGTCATTGATCAAACCTCTAAAAACTCATCTCTGTGAATCAAAGCTACATAGTCAGAAGCTGTTTCTTGACTTTCTTGACTTAACTGAACACTGCTGCTTCCTCTAGACTGTACAGATCTGTGAATTCCTTGCCTCTCTCTCCACCCACCCCTCCCCACACTCTGCGCTTTGAGCACAAGAAAGAAAATTTTGAATAATTTTTTTAACAAATAACTGGTAGCATTATTAATCAATGCTTGATTAATTAATAAGACAAGACGGGCGTACATTATTCCTTCGGCTTTTAAGAAGTTTCAGTTAACAGACATGCAGTTCAGTAATGTATGCCATTATGAAACATGAACACTGTTCTGGTTTATCTTGGTGCATCCTAATTTGCTGAGCTCTGGATGAAGGCCATTAAGCATTACAGGACATTTTGTTTGTTCGCGGTTTCCCAACAGGAAACTGACCATAGTTTGAGTGACTATCTCCTCAGGTCAGTAAGTATTAAGCAACATACTACACACTAGATAGGTTAAGGATGATAGTTAAACTGAAAACATTAATTTAGTCAGAAATATTGAGGCCAACCAATATCGACCTAAAAGGGTTTTTTCAGAGCAGGAAAAAAACAAAGATAGGTTGTTTTTGTCTGGTGATGGTGTATAGATAATCTACCAGAAATAAACAATTTTGCATCACATAATAAAATGCCCGACAGATACAAAGACAACTATCACAATGGTATTAAAATGTTTGAACAAAAAAGGATCTCTGTAAAATCATATTGCTAGATAAGAAGCAGACATAGTAAGATTAATCCTAAAAAGGGTTTCTTTAACTGTAATATTCGCATTCGGGTTTTTCAAACGTTGCTTTTCTACACATTAAAAGATAAATTATTATTTATTACTATTATATTTATATTTACAGCTCTATATTTATAGATATAATGACAATCTACATACCACAAATTCTAAGAATTTAATTGTAGGTTTGATCTAACCCCTCTTCATGCAGCAACACATTCTCACAAAAGCAGATTACTTAGAACTAGCTGATGGAGATTCTCTGCACCCACGACAGAACTGGCTCACAGACGCATACAACCAGCACAGCTTCAGATAAATCATTACAGAACATCCAGTGTGAAGATATGAAGCTGATCATTATTGCCAAATGTCTTCCTGGAGGACATAGCAACAGGAACAGGAAGATTGATGAGTTTAATAAATATTTAGAGTAATCCCTGGTTACAGTTTCACCAACTCAGCTCTGCTCTCTTACTACCCCAAACTACACCGAAACTAATTAAACTAATGATCCTAACTTTGTGTGTTTATTGTGGTAAGTGTCGTAATAACAAACATGCTGGGGGCTGCTGTCAATCACTCGTCACACAGGTAAAAATGCAATAAATGACATGATTAAGACCTTAGGGGAGGAGAAGAAGAGACCAGGGCATGATTCAGAAGCTGAGGAAAACACTGTCGCAGCGTAAATCCAACTATTTCGTAAAATAGCTTCCTTATTGTCAACATTATGACAACTTGCTGCCTTTTTTTTTGTTAATTAATAATAGTAGCATTCTGCTTTATTTGACTTCTTCATTAATTAAATGAAAATTGGAGAACAAAATTCCAAGAGGTTTAAACTTGCCATCTCAGCTGATTTCTTCAGAATCTCTGCAACGAAACACCTTAACGTGAAGAGGGCCACATTCTGAGAGAGCTTTTAATGAAATGCTTCTTTTTTCAAAACAATGTTCAAATCTTTAAAACCTTCAGCTTCTGCAAAAGTAATACTTCAGATTACAAATTAAAACTTTATTTTTTGTTGTAAATTCACGGATTACTTTTGTAATTCTTGTTCTTATCATTATGTAATCTCTTACGGTTAAAGGGGCTGGTTCCATGTCTTTTTATTTTGTTTTTATTTCTTTTAGAATAAAATTTGATGCTGCAGAAGCCCATCCAGGTACAGTTTTATTTCATACCTGGGCTAAGTCCTGGCTCAAACTATCAGGGGAGTCGTCCACAGTGGCTCACTGCTGCCATCTACAAGCCAAAAGTCAAACTGCATTCTGTAGTAGATTTGAGCTTCTGAGTGTTGCGTGAACAAGACAGTTGATGTGGAATATTTGGGGTTTGATTTGAGATACAGATTTAGATGCAGTCATATTTAGCTTTGTGATACTATTTATTGACTGAGCATATTTATTTAGCAAACCTCAAAAAGCCCCCCTTCCTCTCCTCCCTCCTTCCCCCTATCTTTTCCCAAACTGCATGTTTCCATGTGCTACAATCTTGCTGGAAAACAGAAAAAGTACTGAGTCATGAGTGGCGCAACAAATCTGACCCACAACGCAGAACCGCAAAACATTCCCTGACTCTGAACAAGGAAAGTGCAGACGTGTTTCTCTTGGCACTGAGGAGTCTATTCTTAAGCTAAAGTTCATTTTCAAACCAATGTCAGCCAGGCAGTCTGCCTTTGTATAAAGGCCTAACCTTTCAAAACAGGGACTGGCTTGCTTAGGGAGCTATTCTGACTACCAGGCCACCAACGCGACATAGTCCTGTTTCTGCTCATTCAGTCGGCGATATGCATGAGAAAATGTGGGCACAGAGATTATACTGCATCTGTATTTGGCCTAAACCACCAGGATTCAGATTCTGAAGGGCAATTTTAAAACAATGGAAAACTTGGCACCTTAAATACACACAAAACCGCACACACGCAGCTAATGAGTCCTGGGAGACAGAAAACACACACACTTTAGTGGGGAACGCGCTAGTTTGGTTCCACGTGAGTCTTGATCCCAGTGAGATACATGCACTGCTGCAAGCGTGCTCCTAAAGCCTGATTGGACAGTGATAATGTAAACACCAATCAGACAGTGAGTAAACCCAGCCAATGGACTGTTACAAAGACAGGACCACTCAACACATCAACAGTCGCAGTCCTATTAAGACTGTTTTTTTCCTAACTGCGTATGGACTCAGAAATAATTTTATTCTTGATTTAGCCTTTTTTGGTGAGCTCAAAATTAGAATTGCTCACAGGTGAAATCCATGTTTCCTGGAGCTCAAGGTTCACTCGTTTTACCTCGGTTTCAATCACTTTCCGCTCTCCAACTACAGGGTGGGTTTTTTTGCTGGGTAGAGTTTCCACAGTTATGCAGGTTATGCTCTGCCGTAAATCAAGCCTTCGTTTTAGAGGGAGATTTCCAACTCGTTGGCATTGTCCAGCATTGTTCAAGTGAGGCTTATAGGGAACCAATCCAAATGCAGATGGAGTCATTATTATATAGCCAGATATGTTCCTAAAAAAACTTATTTTCAAACCTGTGACATCGTAGGAAAGGCTTTCAGTTTGAAAGACCCATGAAGTCCACATATGGAGGATGGAGGCGTGGGCAAGCAAAAGGACCCTCACCCAGGAGAGCAGGTTTGCACCCCGTCTGGGAATATTATTCTTCAATTTCATTTTCATGCATTTATTTTTAGTTTTCACTCACTCTTTCATTGGACGTCGACATAGAAATGACGTGGTTAGGTTCAGGAAAATGTCATGTTTTGGTTGACATTTTCACAACAGCCACAAGCTTGGTTTGGTTTAAGCACCAAAATCACTTTGTTAGTTTGAGAAAAATATCATGGTTGGGGTTCAAATACGACCCTTACACAATATGTTTGAAGCCTCTCCTCCATTTTGGGTGATAAGTCCATATAATTGGCTGAAAGGGAGTGACAGTAAAGCAATAAAATCAACAACAAAGTTTTGCAGATTTGAAAAGTATCTGGGACACATCCCAAATGCAGCACAAAATACATTTCCTTTAAAATGCAATTCAGAATGCAGCCCAGTTTTACAGGAACAAAACATCTGGAAGTCTGTATTGCAATCAGTATTTATTTCATAATGTTCAGTAAAAGCAAAAAACTTCTCCACTGCAACTATAACAACCTTCAAGATAACAATCTTTTGTATATAAGCAGCTTTATTGGCCTAAATGTTTTTTGGCATGGAGTGAAAATATTAACTGCTTATGAATTTTAAGGCTAATGAGAATGCATTGCTGACAGTCTAACAGTATTTTAAGGAGAGCTTCATTATCCTTAACTGAACCCATAAAGCAGCATGAGTGCTTCATTGTATCTGAAAACTAAAAACACCAAATTTGGAAAAGAAAGTTTTTTTTAGGACACAACTGGTTAAGTGTTTGGTAAAAAGTCCTGAACAGTTAGAGGGATAATAAGGCAGGAAATTGTAGGCCCAAACTCAGCAACATCCTCTACCCACACAAGCTACTGGATGACACACAGGGAGTCAAAACAACTGAATCACATTACTAACGAGTTACAAGGATTGCATAAGAAGCCCACAAAGCGTAGTAAGTAGTAGTATTACCACCTGTGTATGAGAGTAAACCGCTGGCAGGCTGCACAATAGCCACTTTAGGCCTATAAACGCATCAACATGCCAAACAAACAGTGCAGCGCTTTGTGGGGAAACAGGCGTGTTAAATCCTGTGTGTGTCTCTGGCGTGGGAGCCTCTGCAAACCCGGATGGGGGAGAGACCAAAGGGTAAAAGGGAGAAAGCAAGCTGAAAGAAGATAATGGGATGATGATAAGTATTTCTGAGGAGGAATTCAGATATGGATAATGAAGGATATAGATGAAGGAAGTCTGTCTGCTGAGTGCAATCTGCAGTTTTGTCTTCAAAAGCCATCAAAAACAATGCAGAGGAAACACACGGCTGCTTTGCCATATTTACCCTCTCACCTCCACAGACTCTCTTCATCCCCTATTCTCCCCGTCGTGTCCCTGTCAGGAGGGAGCTGTGTTAATTATTCAGCCTGTCTCCCTGCATGTCTGCTGTGGCAGCTGCAGGTGGGAAAACTCAGGGACAGCAACGTAAAGGGGTTTTTGTCATGTTCTTCCTGTGAAGCGCTTCAGTGGGAGAACATAATGGCAACATGTTGAACCTTCAGATGCACAACAGATTACTGTGAGCACTTCCTCATTTGGGTGCCTTGTTCATGCATACTTCATGAGCATAATTTCCAGATTACTCAATTGCCATTATTGTCAGAAATAAAAAGAATTAATCCATTAAAGCAACTGTGTTCTTTTATGGAGACTGACCTCTCATAGTGTATGTGGCCAACTGTCCAGTGGAATACTAACACCAAAGATACTGAATTCATCCCGCTGTTTATGCTAGGTCTTTATATGGTATGTCTCTTCATACTCTCTGCTAAAACTTAGCATACACTGTATCAGGGGTGTCAAACATACGGCCCGCGGGCCAAAACCAGCCCACCAGAGGGTCCACTCCAGCCCGCAGGACAACTTAGCAAAGTTAAACCTACACAGAAGACATCAACTGCAAATTATAAATTTGTAAAACCTTAAATTTAAAGTAATTTCTAGATCTTGACACGATGTTTTGATCATAAAGTAAAATACTAGATTGTTCAGTTCAGATATCTTTAGCTAAATGTTTTGTGCCTTTGTAGATAAACTGATTAGTAAGTTGTAATGTGTAGATGATAAACTGAGGCATAATGTTGTTGAAATTTATTTTTCTGAAGAAATTTCAGGTTGTTCACAATGTTTTGAGAAAACATAGTTAATTAAATGTGACCATTTTCAGTATGTACTTTTTTTCACTGAAACAAATGGAAAAATTAAGAGTTGTTGTTATTTCTAGGTTATTATTCTGTGATTTTACTTGTCTGACCCATTTGAGATCAAGTTGGGCTGAATGAGGCCCCTGAACTAAAATGAGTTTGACACCCCAGCACTACATGAACACACTAAATTTTTGGTTTATTAAATTCACAACCACAAACAATAGAAGAACAACTCAAAGCTCATGAGTCTCAACTGACCTCGTCACCATCACTGGCATCACTGAAACTTTCTGACCAGAGAAAGTTTCTTAAATAGTTGAGTTTTAGCAATTATGGACAAAATGTCATGATACCTGGTACGTATATCCATGGTTCCAAGATGACTCTAAGTAAGCTTTGTGACTCATTTAAAAAAAAAAAAAAAACAACACCTAATATATTTGATTTAGCTCAAAGACTCAAAGTGCTGCTGCCAGTGTGGCTATAGACTGTTAGACACTCTAGTCCCCAAAAGTCTGGGCTGCAATCTCACTAAGTTCAACTTCGTAACATTAACTGATTGTCACACACAAGTCACGGAAAACACATTTCTCATTCATTTTGCTACTAAAAACTGAAATGTTCAAAAAAAAATCTTAGATTAATGAGACCACTAAAATAAATGTAATCCTGGTTTGACAAAACAGTAACATGGGTTGAAATTGATGCTTCCAGCTGTTTGCAGGAGTCTTTCCTCTGAGTTTATTAAGCATCTGCAGCATCAGACAGTAGCAGGATAGCAAAAACTTATCTCCAACATGGAGACAGAATTGATCAGGCTCTAGCAATAAGTCACACTGTATCCTTTTCTTTACCTCAGACAGGTGAGCTTTTGTACACAGTCAGTCTATTAGCTGCAGTTTAATCATTTGTTACATAGCAGGCGTCCTCATGTTAAGTCCTGAGCTCCATCACAGCCGCCAAGACATGTTTATTCTACTCTTGGTTAAGTAGTAGTTAGACTATCACCGCATATGGACAGAACTTTCAGTGATTGGGAAAATCAGAAATAAACTAATTATGTCGACTGTTTAATAAATTTATTATTTGTTTAGCTTCACTGTTCTGTTCATTGGTGCATTAGTCTAAATCTGACATCATAGAGGTTGAACAGTACATCAAATATGTACTTTTCAATCTTACCTGAATGACAAATATCTTGCACAAATATCTTTCACCTACCATCACTGTCTCCAATGCTGTAGGGGTCTGAAAGAAGCCATGAGGAACATTTAGACCTATGTCTAAATGACAAAATGCTGTCACTTTTAAAGATTGATGATGCCAACAATATCTGAAAAGGTCTTTTGGATCAAAACAATCAGCTTGAATTTGATTATTTTGTGATGAAGTTGTTAACAAAATTAGCGAACACTGTTCTTCAAAATCACAAATTCCAGCAGGAACTAATATATTCAGTTGTACCTCTGTGTGCCCAACCATCTTCAACTCCTTGACAAACAATGAAGTACTCCACTGGTTGGACAGTTAGTTATATCAGTTGAGTGGGTTCAGGGCACAATCATAAAGAATTTAACAATGGCTCAGAAAAATGCAGAACACCAAGAACAAACAGAAGACCAGCTCCTCTGCTGTTGAAAAACACATAAAGTCCTCTCTGTTTTCTTTGCATGCTGATCTTTTGATATTGCAGCTGGCTGTCTCTCTGGCCCTCCAGTGTCTGTCCACTATTCCCGGTCCACCTCCACCCCTGCAGCATTAGAAAATAACCTTCACACTGTATTCAGTGATGACTCCCCTCAGCGGAAACCAGCACCCACACATCTCAAACAAGTACTACAGCTCATGCTGCCTGGGTGAGTCTGCTGAACAAGCTGGCCTCAGAAGAGATTCCTCGTAAGACAGCGGCGGCAGGGAGAGGGCTGGTGGGAAGGAAGACAGAGATGCTGAGTAGCTGGTGTGAGTGATCTTTTCCTCTGTGGCGGGACAGACTGGAAATTGCTCCGAACCACTGCTGCCAGTAATCCAGCAGGCTCAGATGTTCAGAGTGGGCAACATGTGGCAAGGAGCTACCAGAGCTGGGTTTATAGGTGTGGAAACAAATAAACACAGGAGAACCTCTTGCAGGTACTGGCCTTTTCTGTCACTCTGAGTGTGTGTGGCCCTCCATGTCGGAGGGGGAGCGGAGTCATGGCCTCTGACCACAAAGGATGTAGAAAGAGGAATCATCCTTCTACTCACTCATTCTCTCATCCTCTCCCCTCTTTGTCATTGCTATTTAGTTTTGTTTTCACTTTTTTCATCCTCAGTCCCACTTTTAACAAATACATGACTGTCAGAAAACTGTTGTATTCACAAATTATCTTTTTCAGTTTTGTGGAAAACGATGCAAATACTGACTCACAGGCCCAGAAGACAAACATTCGAACTATATATGAAAAACGGCTTATTTTCCACAGTCACAAACCCACAAAGAAATCACTCAACTCCATAGAGCTTATTAGCCTGTTTTAGCCCTCTGTTTCGGTTTTTAAGATTTTGATAGGCTTTCCTCCTCAGAATCAGAGTCAATCTTGTGCTAGCAGCTGTTATCAACAAACAAGCTCTGACAAGCACACTGCGCCTGCCCAGCATCAAACAGCAGACAAAGTTAGCAGCTTTGACAGCGAGCCACATAGTTTTCTCAGGAGTTGGTGGAGACCAAACCAGAGCTAAAAGGAGAGTAAATATTACTAGTTGATCTCATAACGTATTCAGAAACAAAATTCTAAAGAAATGATGGTACTCTGTTTGCTGTAAGTGTGAATAAGCAACTATTAACTAGGAACAACTTTACAAGGCAAACATGTTTTTGAGTTTGTTTTCATGTTCCACAAAGGGCCAAGAAAGAGACTAATGTAGATTTCTAAGATTTCTTTTCTACCGGTTTCATTTTGACTTATTTAAAAAGTGAGCTAGTTAGTGTTTTTGAAAGTGAAACAAGGAAAATAAAGCTAATAACACACCCCAGAGATGAGCAGGCTGATCCTGCTCTTGCAGTTTTTCTGAGGAATTTAAAGACCAGAATCTAACTAAGCTGATCTGTGGATGGATTCCATAAAGGAACTACTATTACTGAAACACAATGTCTCATGTTCACATTACATGAGAAATTGCTTATTGCTTATTATCTATGATCTGACTAAGCTCTTGGCTCTATATCCCACCAAAACCACGGTGATGAAGGAGGATCAGTGCTGCCTGGAGACTGTGTGTCAGATCCCAAAGTGGAAGGGCAGGAGGAGAGTGGGGGGGATCTCCTGGGATCACCGTGGAGCTCCGAGACAAAAGGGACATTGTGGCACAGACTGACCCATCCAAGAAAACACTACTTCCTGTCCCACTAGCTCGAGCATCCTCCGCACATGAACTGCTCACTTCCCAGAACTGAAAGTCCCTTTTTAACATCATCTGCTGTTAACCATTTCCAGCAGCACTCAGTACTGACCATATGCAGAAACAGTAACTGGATTTGCTGAGGAGATTTAATTGAGGTTAAAACCAATTTGACAAATAAAGACTGAGATCATAATGGAATTCTACTCTGTGACAAATTTTCACTCATTTACTGGATGTCTGGATGCAGCGGTAGAGAATAATTCAGGTAACGCACAGGAAAAATAGGTGTGAGACTTTAGCTACCTTGTAGATTTTGCCCCGTGTAACAGGTTTTGCATATCTAGGCCCACAACAATCTATCAGTCATACCTAAGACATTGCTTAAAAAGCATCAGTCAATTTTGCTAACATTCTTTAAATTATAAATAATCCTCTTCAGCTCAGTAAATCAATTGCTATATATAAAATTACTATATAACCTATGGTGTATGCTTGTAGGGGTAAACACTGCTCAGGAGCCAAACATTTTCCTTAGAGGTAGGTAGAGACCAAATCAGAGCTAAAATCATTTGGTCTTAAATTAACTGAACAGGCAGAAACACCACTCTAGTGGAACAACAATCTTATTAAATGTGTAAACTGACAAATGTTCACAGAAACACACAATAAGGGTATACTAAGCTTGTTCCAAGTTATTCTGCTGCCTAGTAGCTATTAAGTTTTTAGCGCAGTGTTTAAGATTGGAAGATGTTTCATAAGATCCCAATTTGGTTGCAGACAAGCTCTCGTTTCAAAATTCAACTCCTCCAAAACGACAGACCTTACTGCTAAAAAAAGGTGAATTCACAGGGATCCCGCTGTTTATGCTAGGTCTTTATATGGTATGTCTCTTCATACTCTCTGCTAAAACTGAGCATACACTGTATCAGGGGTGTCAAACATACGGCCCGTGGGCCAAAACCAGTCCACCAGAGGGTCCACTCCAGCCCGCAGGACAACTTAGCAAAGTTAAACCTACACAGAAGACATCAACTCCAAATTGTAAATTTGTAAAACCTTAAATTTAAAGTAATTTCTAGATCTTGACATGATGTTTTGATTATAAAGTAAAATACTAGATTGTTCAGTTCAGATATCTTTAACTAAATGTTTTGTGCCTTTGTAGATAAACTGATTAGTAAGTTGTAATGTGTAAATGATAAACTGAGGCATGATGTTGTTGAAATTTAATTTATTTTTCTTAAGAAATTTCAGGTTGTTCATAATGTTTTGAGAAAACATAGTTAATTAAATGTGACCATTTTCAGTATGTACTTTTTTCACTGAAACAAATGGAAAAATTAAGAGTTGTTGTTATTTCTAGGTTATTATTCTGTGATTTTACTTGTCTGACCCATTTGAGATCAAGTTGGGCTGAATGTGGCCCCTGAACTAAAATGAGTTTGACACCCCAGCACTATATGAACACACTAAATTTTTGGTTTATTAAGTTCACAACCACAAACAATAGAAGAACAACTCAAAGCTCATGAGTCTCAACTGACCTCGTCACCATCACTGGCATCACTGAAACTTTCTGACCAGAGAAAGTTTGTTAAATAGTTGAGTTTTAGCAATTATGGACAAAATGTCATGATACCTGGTACATATATCCATGGTTCCAAGATGACTCTAAGTAGGCTTTGTGACTCATTTAAAAAAAAAAAAAACAACACCTAATATGTTTGATTTAGCTCAAAGACTCAAAGTGCTGCTGCCAGTGTGGCTATAGACTGTTAGACACTCTAGTCCCCAAAAGCCTGGGCTGCAATCTCACTAAGTTCAACTTCGTAACATTAACTGATTGTCACACACAAGTCACGGAAAACACATTTCTCATTCATTTTGCCCTACACTTTCACATCTACTAAAAACTGAAATGTTCAAAAAAAATCTTAGATTATTGAGACCACTAAAATAAATGTAATCCTGGTTTGACAAAACAGTAACATGGGTTGAAATTGATGCTTCCAGCTGTTTGCAGGAGTCTTTCCTCTGAGTTTATTAAGCATCTGCAGCATCAGACAGTAGCAGGATAGCAAAAACTTATCTCCAACATGGAGACAGAATTGATCAGGCTCTAGCAATAAGTCACACTGTATCCTTTTCTTTACCTCAGACAGGTGAGCTTTTGTACACAGTCAGTCTATTAGCTGCAGTTTAATCATTTGTTACATAGCAGGCGTCCTCATGTTAAGTCCTGAGCTCCATCACAGCCGCTGAGACATGTTTATTCTACTCTTGGTTAAGTAGTAGTTAGACTATCACCGCATATGGACAGAACTTTCAGTGATTGGGAAAATCAGAAATAAACTAATTATGTCGACTGTTTAATAAATTTATTATTTGTTTAGCTTCACTGTTCTGTTCATTGGTGCATTAGTCTAAATCTGACATCATAGAGGTTGAACAGTACATCAAATATGTACTTTTCAATCTTACCTGAATGACAAATATCTTGCACAAATATCTTTCACCTACCATCACTGTCTCCAATGCTGTAGGGGTCTGAAAGAAGCCATGAGGAACATTTAGACCTATGTCTAAATGACAAAATGCTGTCACTTTTAAAGATTGATGATGCCAACAATATCTGATGTCTGAAAAGGTCTTTTGGATCAAAACAATCAGCTTGAATTTGATTATTTTGTGATGAAGTTGTTAACAAAATTAGCGAACACTGTTCTTCAAAATCACAAATTCCAGCAGGAACTAATATATTCAGTTGTACCTCTGTGTGCCCAACCATCTTCAACTCCTTGACAAACAATGAAGTACTCCACTGGTTGGACAGTTAGTTATATCAGTTGAGTGGGTTCAGGGCACAATCATAAAGAATTCAACAATGGCTCAGAAAAATGCAGAACACCAAGAACAAACAGAAGACCAGCTCCTCTGCTGTTGAAAAACACATAAAGTCCTCTCTGTTTTCTTTGCATGCTGATCTTTTGATATTGCAGCTGGCTGTCTCTCTGGCCCTCCAGTGTCTGTCCACTATTCCCGGTCCACCTCCACCCCTGCAGCATTAGAAAATAACCTTCACACTGTATTCAGTGATGACTCCCCTCAGCGGAAACCAGCACCCACACATCTCAAACAAGTACTACAGCTCATGCTGCCTGGGTGAGTCTGCTGAACAAGCTGGCCTCAGAAGAGATTCCTCGTAAGACAGCGGCGGCAGGGAGAGGGCTGGTGGGATGGAAGACAGAGATGCTGAGTAGCTGGTGTGAGTGATCTTTTCCTCTGTGGCGGGACAGACTGGAAATTGCTCCGAACCACTGCTGCCAGTAATCCAGCAGGCTCAGCTGTTCAGAGTGGGCAACATGTGGCAAGGAGCTACCAGAGCTGGGTTTATAGGTGTGGAAACAAATAAACATAGGAGAACCTCTTGCAGGTACTGGCCTTTTCTGTCACTCTGAGTGTGTGTGGCCCTCCATGTCGGAGGGGGAGCGGAGTCATGGCCTCTGACCACAAAGGATGTAGAAAGAGGAATCATCCGTCTACTCACTCATTCTCTCATCCTCTCCCCTCTTTGTCATTCCTATTTAGTTTTGTTTTCACTTTTTTCATCCTCAGTCCCACTTTTAACAAATACATGACTGTCAGAAAACTGTTGTATTCACAAATTATCTTTTTCAGTTTTGTGGAAAACGATGCAAATACTGACTCACAGGCCCAGAAGACAAACATTCGAACTATATATGAAAAACGGCTTATTTTCCACAGTCACAAACCCACAAAGAAATCACTCAACTCCATAGAGCTTATTAGCCTGTTTTAGCCCTCTGTTTCGGTTTTTAAGATTTTGATAGGCTTTCCTCCTCGGAATCAGAGTCAATCTTGTGCTAGCAGCTGTTATCAACAAACAAGCTCTGACAAGCACACTGCGCCTGCCCAGCATCAAACAGCAGACAAAGTTAGCAGCTTTGACAGCGAGCCACATAGTTTTCTCAGGAGTTGGTGGAGACCAAACCAGAGCTAAAAGGAGAGTAAATATTACTAGTTGATCTCATAACGTATTCAGAAACAAAATTCTAAAGAAATGATGGTACTCTGTTTGCTGTAAGTGTGAATAAGCAACTATTAACTAGGAACAACTTTACAAGGCAAACATGTTTTTGAGTTTGTTTTCATGTTCCACAAAGGGCCAAGAAAGAGACTAATGTAGATTTCTAAGATTTCTTTTCTACCGGTTTCATTTTGACTTATTTAAAAAGTGAGCCAGTTAGTGTTTTTGAAAGTGAAACAAGGAAAATAAAGCTAACACACCCCAGAGATGAGCAGGCTGATCTGGCTCTTGCAGTTTTTCTGAGGAATTTAAAGACAAAAACCTAACTAAGCTGATCTGTGGATGGATTCCATAAAGGAACTACTATTACTGAAACACAATGTCTCATGTTCACATTACATGAGAAATTGCTTATTGCTTATTATCTATGATCTGACTAAGCTCTTGGCTCTATATCCCACCAAAACCACAGTGATGAAGGAGGATCAGTGCTGCCTGGAGACTGTGTGTCAGATCCCAAAGTGGAAGGGCAGGAGGAGAGTGGGGGGGGATCTCCTGGGATCACCGTGGAGCTCCGAGACAAAAAGGACATTGTGGCACAGACTGACCCATCCAAGAAAACACTACTTCCTGTCCCACCAGCTCGAGCATCCTCCGCACATGAACTGCTCACTTCCCAGAATTGAAAGTCCCTTTTTAACATTATCTGCTGTTAACCATTTCCAGCAGCACTCAGTACTGACCATATGCAGAAACAGTAACTTTATACCGAGGAAACAAAGCTCAGAAAGCAAACAATTGGCCATTATGAAATCCATGAAAATTAAGCTTTTAATAGTCTCTTTCTGCCTCTGAAAAGTTGCTGTTAAATTACTGAAATTAGACGGCCTTTGAAACACAACAATCCAGCGAGAGGAGAACATTCCCTGCTCAACTCGACTACCATGTGATGGTACTGTAACGTATCATAATCAATCAAATCAGACTATCACCTCAAAAGGTTAGCAACCGTAACCCGCATCTCAGAGTGATCGGTTTGGATTTCACTAGAAATATTTTCATTATTAGGAAAAGAGTTTTACGGCACAAAAGAGAGTTCAGCTTTACTTTAGAAGTAACACAATTTTAGGCATGGTTTCAAATTCACTATGCTTCCAGTATGCTGCTGGACTGCATATGAAAACAAACCAGTGAGCAGTGGTTCCAGAGATGAGGGAAGACAGATGACAATGTTTATAAGAAAAGTCATATCTAAAGATAGGTCTTAATTTGAAAACAGCATAAGTGCACACTACCTTAACATGACTCTGAGCTCCCAGGTTGTAGATTTCTGTAGGTTTCACCAGGTTGATGATCTTCACCAGACATGTGCTGTCAGTCAGGTCACCGTAATGCAGCTTCATGTCTTTCAAAGAGGGGGACAAACACACATTTTATATCAAAAAACAATGAGGAATTTCTTGCAATAATTTCAACTTACTGGTCTCTGATGTATTCGTTCACTGTGAATAGGTGACAGAATTCTAATATCAGAGTCAAAAAGAAAGTCCTGCAGCTGCTGTTCTGTTTGTCTGTGTGCTTTAGACAGAATGAGGCATATCTGAAAATGTGTTGCCCCATTGAAAGCATATGTACAGCCAACTGATTCTAGTGATAAGTGAACTACATTCTGGTGTAACTAAAATTCCTCATAAGATGGTTTTCTGCCAGGTGGGCAATGAAAAATGCTATGATCTGCATTGTATGTGTGCATAGAAAGTACAACATGCATTTTCCTTATTAAGATTTTAAAGTGCCAAGCTCTCAAATACTGCCTGAAAATTTTCTCTAAAAATAGCTGAAGAAAGCTCTTCAGAACAGTCATATCTGGGTGAGGCACTTCTCTCTCTATGTGCTTAGTTGAAACATAGATATGATACGTCTCTTTCCTTGAGAGGTGTGACAGACTGAATTTGTTGTTCAATACAATAAAATAAAATGGTTTCATTATCATTAGGTGACATACCAAACAATTTGTGTGACTGTCTGTGAGTGATGCCCAGGGGTGGGTAACACGAGATACTTACTGCCCTCAGCATGTGTCTGTGGGTTCTGGTAAAGATGCTCAATGCGACCTGTGTTAAAGGAGCTGGAACGCCGCAAAACACCGTGAACCTGAGGGAAAATGAAACAGAGACAATGGTGTGAAGAAGAGTCATGACAGTTAATATGTAATATTGGGTTGGGCTGATCGCCGATGGCTGACAGGGAGCGCACACACACACACACACACACACACACACACACACACACACACACACACACACACACACACACACACACACAGAGAGCTACAATGTGGATAAATATTACTTATCACTTCATTATGGGGATTTCCTCTGGGATCAAGTTGAGTCATAGAACTGTTAAACATGTATCAGCCAGAGAGCACAAAAATGAAGGATGAGTTTATTGTAATCAATTCAATAACTCCCTGCACCTGATTTGTTATAGGAAAAAAAATGCTTATTTATTCTCACTATTTGTTGCCCAGTGAAATATTAGATATAGTCGGATGATCGGCTTAATGAGATTAAACATTGGCTTGGAAAGAAAAGTTGGGGTTAGTAAAGTAGCAGTAAATGAGGTAGCGGAGTAAGCGAGGATATACAGTGAATGTGCTCAATTGTGCAAAAATATAGAAACAGTAATACATTCATAGTAATAAATTAATTATTAGTACATGTGAAAAACATATTTCAAGGTACACTGCAGAGTTAAGAGCTATTCTACATGCAAGTAACAAGCAAGAGATGAAATTTTACCCTTCAGATACTCCACAATATACAACATAACAAAATAAGCAACACCTTTTCCAATACTGTTGATATGTCTTGGAAATCACTTCTGCTAAAACAGAGGAAAGCTGCTAAATCTTGTTCGAAATCTATGTTTGTAAAGTGGGCCAGTCTGGTCATAAAACATCATAGTTGGATCTTGTAATGCATCAACAGATTCAGTACAAACAGTACTTTCTCTGGAGTCACTTCACTTTCACATGGTTAACAGTCTTTCTTTTGTAAATGTAACAGTACTACTTGGTTATAACATGCAGTTAATTTGTTTACTGCCTTGTGAATAAATGTATTCCATGTAATGTAATTATATTAGGCATTTTAATTATATTTCTAATGAATTTGGAGAGCAGTTTTTTTTTCTTTAAATATGACAGAACATCTAAAAGTTTTCCAAAATATCCACTGACAGGTGAAGTGTATAACATTGATCATCTCATCACAGTGCAATGTTCTGCTATGAAACCTTGGACCCTGGCATGTGTGTTGATGCTACTTGACAAATTAAACCTTGCTGTAGACTAAACACACCCCCTCATGGCAGCAGCACTACCCAACAGCAGCGACCTCCACCCAGCAGAATAATGCATCTTGCCACATCACAAAAACTGATTAGGAATGCTTGGAAAAACACAACAAAGAGCTCCAGGTGTTGACCTAGCCTCCAAACTCCAAGCTCAATCCACGGAGGCCCCGGTCTGACCCAGCATCCCAATGCCAGACACCACAGACAAACCCAAAGGTCTGTGTCAGTGGCCTGAGGGGTCAGAGCCGCATACACAATATTAGGCAGGTGGTTTTAATGCTGCTTTGTTCAAAGTGCCTATCTTTGAAAGATCTTTGGAACCGTACAATATTTTGTACTGACAACAGTTGATCTAATGGCTCCAGCTCAGTGTTTTTTGTTGCTGCCTGTGATCTGTATTCTGTGATCTGTACTGCATGTTCTGGGGGGAATTTATGAGGAAGGTCTGCTCAGGGAAGATAACAGGACCTGATCCAAGGGGAGTCCATTAGTGGGAGGACGCTGTGCCCTGACCTCACTTCCTTTATTCACTGTGCACTTCCTGGCTGCCTGAGCGCTTCTCTTTAATTCCACCCCTCACCCCCACCACATCAGCACCCCCAACCTGGACCCAGTCCACTTCCTCCCCGTTGTTACTGAGGCAGCAGATGGTGAAGGTGAGCATGCAGGCTGAGATGGAGGTGAGTGTTTCTGCTACACATCTGAGGGGAAGTTAAGTCATGCCACTACTGTCATGAAAACGCAGTGAGCACCGGTGCAACATGTGACCAGTGTATCATCATTTTTCACTGGTATGAAGCCACCACTGAAGCCTTATGCAGCCTCAATCTGTCGTGCCATTCAAAACAAACAAAAAAGCAAGGTGTTGCAACCCATGGATGCTCTCAGAAGTCAGTCAGATATCTATCTTAATTAATTACGCCAAAAAAATGCCATGTTTCTGCCAGCTTCCTCGTGTTCAGTGAGGCAGAGAGAGCATTCACATTACTGTCCTTCTTGACTAGAGCTGGCTGAGGGCATGCATGAACAACACCTCCAACTATAGCTTGCCATTTGCTCCCCACACATGAATGTGATAAAATAAAACCATCTTCTGGACTTTACAAATGTTATTGGATGGAATTAATCAAATTCTGATGATGAAAACAGTCATTATGCTGGATCGATTATATTACTATCTGTCATTTTGGCAATAAAAAAAAAAAAAATCATCTCCTGATTCACAGCCGCTCATTTTCTATTGATTGCATACCAGAACAGAAGTTATACTAATACAGTTGGCAGCATGGCCCTGCACCTTTCCTGAGGTTTGGTGTCCGCCCTCAGCAGACAGACTCCTTTCCAAGATGGGAACAGGCACAATATCTGCAAGAAGTTAGCAGTTTCTCCTAAAAAAAAATCTCATTCGATTCCCTTCTATGTCCCCCTTTGCTTAATCAGGTTATTTTACCAAAAAAGAAACCCCTTGTTGCCCTGTGCGACCACTAATGGGCTTCATGTTCATGGAAACATATCCAGCAGCAGGTGAAAGTTAGTGACCTCACTCACATGGCTGTATAACAACAGTTTCCCTGTTAATGGTCTGACCTAGGGGTAAAAGGCCAGGGGTTAAAAAGCTTGTGCAGCCCAAGGGGTGTTATCAGGGTGAGGTGTGAGTCAGCCAGTGTATGCTGATTGTCAAGTTACGTCATGATCCCCCTGGAGTTCCCACACACTGCTATGACTGGATACTGCTTATCAAGAGAATGTCGCTGTGTGTGTGTTGGCGTTCATGAGTGTCTGCATTCATTTGTGTATATGTGTGTGTCTGAGGTTGCAAAGGACACAACCCTGGTTCTGTTGACGCTGCAATGCAGATTTTTCTCTCACCTCATAGCCTTTAGCGAGCAGGAACTCAGCCAGGTAGGAGCCATCCTGAAAAGACAGAAGACAATACCTTTTAAAACCTGTAAGATGGCACTGCAAACGCCTAGTGTGAGATTCAGCCACATTGATTCGATTTTATTAATGATTATGGCATCAGATGGCCAAAAGTAGTATTACACTGATGTTTTGGAGAAAACCTTTAAAGAAAGACCCTGAGTACACTTCTGAAAGTTGTTTTTTTGTTTTGTTTTTTTATTTGTAAAACTGGCAGGTGCAACGACTTGTTGGAAAGAAATCATTTTATTGTTTAAAAAAAAAAAAAAAAAAAGATTAAAATAAGTGGTCAAACAATCAAAGCCTCTTTCATGGTGTTGGAACACAATCTCCTGAAACCTGCACTCTGTAGCTGAATACTCAGTCCTGGAATCATTAGATGTAACATCTACACGAATCAGGACCTTTGGGCTGTGTGTGTGCGTCTGTGAGTGTGTGTGCGCATGCGTGTGTGTGAGTGTGTGTGTTGGTGGTGAGAGAGAGCAAGCACTGTCAATAAGGTCTTGTTCCCCTCACCCATGTTACTCCTCGTCTTTTTTCCTTGCTCAGACTTTCCGACCGCACATTCTGGAACACTCTGGAACATTCCGACCTAGTCATGGCATTCATCCCTCAATCCCTCTCACATATGTGCACACACACACACTTACACACCACACACACGCATTCGAGCCACACTGCCAGCCTGCCAGCCCCGCACTTCCTCTTCAGGGTTGGGGGTAGCTGTGAAGGTTGAGGCCACAGAGCAGATGAGGGAAGGCTGAAGGTAGCTAGAGGTTGGAGGACACCAAGAACCTGCACTCAGCAACAAGTAGGATGGTCATATGTGCGATGCCCTGCTCTTGAGTGACTATCATACATTTTGGCCAAATGTGCTGCGGCAGTGAAAACAATGCCTTTTCCTCATGAAGCGGTGATCTTAAATCAAACTACTTTGTGCAACATGTTATTTGACCACATCTGAAGGCAACAGTGGGGATACCTGTTCTCAGCAGCCACACATGGAGGCAGGGTGAAAAGCTACGAACAAAAAGAGGGATGAGATATGACTCATTGCACTGAGGATGATGATACATCGTGGAAACGTCACGAAAGAAATTGTGATAATCTAAAAAAGCTTGATTAACAATTTCAACCTCTACGTACTGTGGCAATACTCTTTCATACTTTCTGTCAGATGCAGCTTTGCACAGATTCTACTCTAAGTATAAAGGGTTTCAAACTCCTCTTCACAACCCAACAACAGCCATCTCCAAGGTGTGTCTGATCTGGTCAAGCACATTAACCTTAACTGGGCTTTACACTAATTAAATAACCAAGATACAATATTACTGAGCTTCAGAGATTTAGATTTTTTTTTCCAGTCTTTAGCTATAACAAGATTTTATGTTGAGCTAGGTCATTAGCATGTAGATGTGAGAGTTGTACTAACTGTCTGAACCAAACTTTTGCAAGAACACAACTACTGAATGCTAAACTATTTCTTGAAATTAAATCACAGTAGTGTTCTTTCACTCTGCTGAAGTTTATATCTCATTACTGCTCTTTGTGGACCTCAAACCAGCAGCTACTGGGGCTTGAACATCATGAAGAACATAAAACGACCATAAGAAGTATAGGTGGAGTTTTTTTTCAATGAAGATAACATTAAATGAATCAGAAATACAGTATAGACATTGTTAATGCGGTAAATGACTATTCTTGCTGGAAAGGACTGATTTTTATAGGAATATCTACATAGGGGTACAGAGGAACATTCCCAGCAACCATCATTCCTGTGTTCTAATGCTACATTGTGTTAGCTAATGGTATTGAAAGGCTAACTGATGATTAGAAAACTCTTATGCAATTATGTTAGCACATGAAAAAAATTGAGAGTTTTCATGGAAAACATGAAGTTGTCTGGGTGACCCCAACCCTTTGAAATGTAGTGTAGGCATTCAGCAACACTTGGCTTTGGTGCTGAAACATAGTTAGACATATTGATATTGAATAGGTGCAAGCACTAGCTGTGCTTCTTAGTCAACTCTGATTCGAAACTGAACATCTGTGAAATTTGGATGCTGTTAGGCAAAACCAGCAATCAAAATATGTCAATTTATTACACTCCAGATGAATCCTTAATGAAAATAAATGCTAGCAGCAGCACTCAGTACTTCTCTAAATGTCCTTTTAAGATCATTTCCAGCATCTGCAGGTTGAATGCCCTGGTGGTCAATTGGCACCGATGTTCAACCTGTTTCTGCCCAAACCAAAGGGGAAGATGGGCACGGGCAGTGGCAGCCCCTCACCCATCCCCACAGCGTTCAAAGCTTCGGCCGGTGTCATGTTTTCCTGCCCCTGTGCCAGGGTCAAAGCGTTCCATGCCAGACCAATATGGAAAACAAGCCTGAAGAGCTGCAGCTCTGTTTGAAAACAAGAGGCTCCTTTGAGGCCGTATTAGCCCATAAACCCTGGCCTCACCTCGCTGTTTCCTGTTATGGGGAGCTGGGTGCTTGCTCTGAGTAAGGGGGGCAGACACACACACATACAAGTACATGCTCACCTGCCAGGTCAACGCCACACCACAAATTCCCCAAAGACTCCTTTAAGCCGCTGACACAATATGATCTCTTTACTCTAAAGCTACACTGAATATACAGTCGGGTCCATAAATATTTCGACAGTGACACAATTTTTGTAATTCTGGAATGAAGCAATCAAGATGCGATTGAAGTGTAGACTTTAAGCTTCAGTTCAAGAAGCTAAATAGGAATAGTGCATTAACCATTTAGAAATGCAGCCATTTTTTACACAGTCCCTCAATATCTACAAACTCAGAAGTAATTGCACAGACGTCATACTTACAAATATAAGGATTATTGGTAATACTTTGATGCAAATCCTTGGCAGATAATTGTTGCCTGATGTCTGGAACCCATGGACATCACCAAATGCTGAGTTTCTGCCAATGAGATGCTTCGCCAAGTCTTGACAGCAGCCACTGGCAGTTGCTGCTGTTTTGTGGGTCCTTCTGCCCTTAGTTTCATCTTCAGCAAGTGAAAAGAAGTTTAGATGGGGTGGAAGATCATTCCATTCATTTGTCTATGAGGCTCTCGGTTGGATTTACAGGACATTTTCAGTCTTTATCCATCTGTACTGGGAAGCAACATCATATCGTTTTTTCAGTATTTAACTGAATCAAAGCTGAAAGTACAATGCAGCTCTGTACACTTTATCCTGCTATGTCTATCAGCCATCACATCCTCAATAAACACCAATGACTGAGTTCCTTTAGCAGCCATAAATGCCCATGCCATAACATTGCCTCCACCATGTTTGACAGATGATGTGGTCTGCTTTGGATTATGAGCCCTTCTTTTCCCTTTCTATCCTCTTCCCATCATTTTGATGGTTCAGCTTGAATTCATCTGTCCAAAGAACCTTGTTCCAGAACTGAGCAGTTGTTTTAGACGTTTTTTTGGCTAATGTGGCTTTTTCATTGTTTAGTGTTACCAGTGGTTTGCATCTTGAGGTAAACCTTCTGTATTTACATTCATGAAGGCATCTCTTGACTAGAGTGCACCTAAAGAGGTTTTCTTCTCAAGGGGAGAATTCTGTCAACATCCACTTTAGTTGTCTTCTGTGGTCTGTCAGACCTTTTGGTGTTGTTGAGCTCACCAGCACGTTTCTGTTTTTAAAAAAATATAACTGAATTGCCAATTGTCCTCTCCTAAAATTTCTGTATTTCTGACAACCGAGTGACTGTGTAATAAATGACTTAAAATGGGAAAGATTTTGCGAAATCTGTCTTACTAAAGATGAAATGTACTCATCTTGATTGCTTTAGTTCAAATTCACTGTGATGCTGTACAAAGGGAAGATTATGAAAATTGTGCCATTGTCCAAATACCTTTATATTTAGAAAGTAGCACGAACCAATCCTAATCATATCATGTCATATCATTTTTTAATGGACCACATCGCCCTCTGTCACTCTCCCCACGGCTTCAATGCAGATCTTCGAGAATGTGCTAGTTTGCAGGTAATCCTTAAATACCTTGATAAATAGACCAAATTGGATGCATTTCCGAAATTTTCTTTGTAAATATCCCACATCAGAGACCAATAAAGTTTAGCTTAAATTCAGAATAAGGTGGTTAAAATCAAAACAATCTTCTTTCTCCCGGTCTTTATTAAAATAAGTGGCTAGCAAGTATCAGTTATTTTCAATATGGACTGTAATTCTGTAATTAATCACTTTTTCACCCAGTTCAAGCTGTGGATATGCATAGTTTACACAAATACATTTGCAACCACACTGTTGCTAGCAAAACAAATAATATAGAAACATACTTCACAATTATGAAATTACAACTAAATCTGAGTGTTGTTGTGCTTTTTGTGCATTTCAATGCTATTTTTTTACTTGTGCGTAATGACACGTGTTTCATTTCAAAGCCTGAAGCCAGCACTGATAATGATGCTGATATCATTATGTAACCCTATTTATTTGTTTTCTCTATTTTTCTGAACCCCCTTATTATTATTAGAAGACTAAAGAAAACAAAGTTTAAGGACAAAATAGATAAAACTGAGAAAAGAATCAGGACAGAGCACAAAACCTAAATCTGTTGTTGATGCTGGGTTAAATCAATCCATGTGTCTGAAAAATTTGAACAATGTTCGTTGATCAGAACAGCTCCAGGAGTACTATCATTAGCTCCAATCAGCATTCCCATCATCATCATTATCACATCATCAGTGTGTGGTTTCATTACAAGGCTGGATATGCAACAGAAGGTGGTACTGCTATGTGCACATGTGTGTGTAAGAGGATGTGTGGGAGTTTCTCACAGGAAAGCAATTCAGTTTATGCTCTTTCACCTTAAAAACATTTCCTCTGGTGAGGTGCTGCTTATGCCGCACAGAAAAGTAGACAACTATAAACTCCTAGGATAGAGAGGTAAAGTTACAATTTAAATTATGATCAAAGTAAACAAGTTCAGACCAGATGCGCAACAACAATTTTGTTACTTGACAGCTTCCATAATTAAGTTTCAAAAAACTAATTTAGTAGCAAAAGGACAGCAGCATCATTGAAAATCTGTGGATAGACCTCAAAAAAGCAGCAAGACAGCCAAAGAATCTCCTAGAAGCTGAAGCCTTTTGCAAGAAAGAATGGGTAAACATCCTCCAAATAATGAAAAACTCTTAGCTGGTGACAAATGACATTTATAAGCTGAGATTTGCTTAACTTAGTACGAGCTATGCACGACACCCAAACCTTTGCTTTGGGACCATTTTTTTTTCTGATTTTCAAAAGGTTAAGGTTGAAAACAAACTAACAAAAAATTACTGAAGTTACATGTCCTTGTCCATGAAAAAACCTAATGTCTCCAACCTCTGCTGTTACCAGTGCAGAGCACAAAAAATCTTGTCACAAATTAGCGTGATGTCTTTTGGAAATCAGGCCATTCTTTACTTGAACAGCTATTCGTTGTAACAAAAATGTGGACCAAGAGTGCCAAAACCTTTGCATACTACAGTAAGCTGTATGGAAAAGTTGACGGATACCTGCCACCTACAGAGGTGAAGTGAATCAAGCTATTTATTGGCCAGATCATTTTCTTTAAAAAAAAAAAAAAGAAAAAAAAATGGTGAAACTAAATCCTAATGAACAAAGAGAGTTGACAGTTAAACAATATAATCTCATAGGGTAGACAAATGCAAACAATGGGTGAAAAAATGCTAAAGTTTCAAATGCTGACCATCCCCTTAAATTACTCTGTTGAGCAGAAATGATTGCAAGCAACGTTGTTACATTTTTATGATGATGTATTTTCAAGTTGTATAGCAATTTTCCTCACATAGCTCTTCTTCTGGTGCCATGGGGTCACTTTCACTTGGATGAAAACCTTGACTATAGACTGTGTGTCATGTGTTAAATTCATTAGTGACAAATCTGACCATTTCTCCAGATTAGGCATCTGGTCTCCAATTAAATCAATAATCATCTAATAGATACTCATTATAACTTCCAACAGGCCAAGTTGACCAAGTCAAGTCAGTCAAACAATCTAAAACTCAAAAACATTCAATTTGCTGTCATAAAGGACAGCAAACATTTTTATTTGAGTCATTTTCAGCATTGGAACATAACTGGTCCTTCTTGATGCGCAAACTGCAATAAAGAGTGGAACTTCTCTAATGAAGAAGAATATTATCAGCCACTGACAATGCTGAAGCCAGAGAGCAGATAGAAAGGGTGTGTGAGGTCTTTGCTCTAACACCACCACTGTGAGTTTGGTACCCCCTGCTGGTGAAACAGTGAGGTGAAATGAAATACAGGTCTTACACAGCAATATCTCCAGGACAGCTCTGGGACCTTTGATACCCAGTTACTTTGAATTCATATGACCAACATTAGGGAGAAAAGACCGAAACACTTCTGGCACAATTCAAAAGCTAAAGAGCTTAGTCTGTGGGCCTGCAGGCATGAAGTCAGTATTTATGCAAACACAGAGGCCATAGATGCATTTATTTGTCATTGTGTACAAGCTATAAATGAATCATTTTAATATGTTTTCTTTAGACCGCAGGCTGAAGCTGCCAAACACACCACTGGTCTGCAATTAGGCCTGATATGGTGTAATGAAGCTATAATCACAGACCGCAACACACACACAGGGTTGTGCACACACTTGAATGCACACACAGCATTAAGTAAGAACATTTGGTGCTCTGTGTGAGGAGCAGCCTGGATCTCTTCCTCTACTTTGTGACTACTCAGGCGTGTTGCTGAAATAAACAACAGAAGTTGCTGGAATCAATACGATTCAGGAATCACAAGCACTGAAACAGCGTCATTCAAAGTACACACAGCAGACACAGTAATAATGAAAATCTAAGGCTGCAACTAACAATGATTCTGGTTATTTGTTCAATCTGTCAGTTTCTTTAGATGAAACTATCTTTCATTTTAACATTTAAAAAAAAATGTTTCAAATCCCAAAAGCCAGTGGCAATGTCTACAGGCTGCTTGCTTTGTCTGACCAAAACAGAACAAATCACCAAAATAAAATTCAAAGATATTCACATTACAGAATGATTAAAGTCTGGCATATAACAGAAAGTTCTGCCACCAGAGGATGTTTTGTTCCATCTGTCAAAACTGGCTAATTTCTCAACTAACCATTTCACTGCTCAACACTTTTCTGTCTTAGCAAAAGACAGCCACAGTTGAACCTGCTTGACCGTGTAAACTGACAAGTCATTTAACCCAAGTTTGCTTTACCACTGTGCATTAACTGCTAATATACCACATGCAGGAGTACCGTTGTCTACAGTTACATGCAGTTTCACATTTCTTACACACCAATTACTGAATGAATTTTTGACTGGAAGGATGTGGTGTGTGTATACAGTTACACTACAAACAAGGACTTGCCATGGTATTACTAAGGTTACTAAACTGCTTTAACCCTCTGGATGTAGACTGTAACAAAGTACTGTTAACAGAGAAAGTGATCTACTGTACTGCCACAACATGAAAACAATTGACAGGAGATGTGAATAACATTCATCACGTCATCGCAGTGTTTTGCATGGAAACCTTGGGTCTCAGCATTCATGTGGATGTTACTTTGGCACGTACTACCCATCTAAGCATTGCTCTAGACCAGGGCTACTCAACGAAACATTGCTCATGGCTCACATAGAAAAATATCTCTGTTTGCGTGGGCCACAACCTAAAAATTAATTATTTAATATGACTGAATTACATTAAAGATATTTAAATAACCAAAATCATATTCAATAACAAAATATTTCAAAAGCATGACAGTAAAAGGAGAATTTCATTAGGCTTTAAGAAAAGTAAAATAAGATTTTGTTGACTGAATATTATACCAAGCACATCCGTGGATGGCAACGTCAACCCATGACAGCAGGAGCCTCCTTAAGCAGAACAATGTGCACGCCATGCCATAAAAACTGCTCAGGAATGGCTCAAGAAACACAACAAAGAGCCTCCCCCAGATCCCAGTGAGATCATCTGTGGGATGTGCCAGGCGTGTCCCCACTCCACAACCCACAGGACCCAAAGCATCCACTGTCAAAATCCCAGTGCCTGAAAGTGCAGGACACCTCCAGAGGTCCTGGGTACTGCACCGATGGGTCAGAGACATAGAGGCACTGGACGGACCGACATAATATTAAGCAGGTGCTGTTGTTGTTGAAACTGACTGGTGCATGTACTCTATAGCACCTCTTGTAAGCCAATGGATTCACAGGAGCCAACTCTTGCAGGCCTAGCTGAGAGGTATAGTTACTTTACCATAAGACTTGTCAGAGAGAAAAAACTATCTCAAGTTCAACAGGGGTGATGCTTGCTTTCTACTGACTTCAATCAGCATTGGTTGATTATTAGCTAAAGATAAAATGTAATAACTGCTATTCTAAACATCAGAAACTTATTGGACTGCCAGATGAACTGTATGGTGAATTAATTGGTTGTTACAGAAATCCATCCATCCATTATCTATACACCGCTTAATCCTCATTAGGGTCATGGGGGGCTGGAGCCTATAGGGTGAAGTTAGGGGACACCCTGGACAGGTCACCAGTCTATCACAGGGCTACACATAGAGACAATCATTCACACCTATGGACAATTTAGAGTTACCAGTTGACCTCAGCATGTTTTTGGATTGTGGGAGGAAGCCGGAGAACCCGGAGAAAAGCCACACTGCACTGGGAGAACATGGAAACTCTATATAGAAAGATCCCAGGAAGGTCAGGACGCGAACCTAGCTGCAAGGCGACAGTGCTAACCACCGATCCACTGTGCAGCCCTGTTACAGAAATATTCCGTTTAATTAAATGAGATATTCCATTCATTCAAGACTGCAAAGAGACCATCTTGGTTGACAGTTATACAGTTTCGATTCAATAAATTTTATTTATACTGTATCTCCAGTATCACAGTCTATTTGATAGTGTATGACGATGTATTATTTCTTTAATCCAAAAGCTTTTTGAGAGGATTGTGTCTCTAATATCCCAACATTATAATAAACAAAAGACGACTGCCTTGTAATGTTTTGCAGTCACCTTACTAGCACAGCATCACCATTATTAACATCATATCATGCACTGGTTCATAAAGTCCACTGCTAAGGGTGAGCATGAGCAGTTCCCTTGGTATCGAGAAATTAATTCAGCTTTTTACAACTAACTGCAGCTGAACTTACATCTCTTTTCCTGTACAAACACAGGTTGCCAGACTTCGTTCAGAGGAGGAATCAGCCTTTAAGGAGCCATCAGCAGCCATTATGAGCGACAGAGGAGACGTGTGCACGGATTCTTAGCTTTATGATTATTATTGCTGGCACTCACTCAGGCTCTATGCTGTGCTGCTGACAGTGGAGCAGTGGAAGGAGGCGAGGAAGGAATGAGAGTGTATTAAACGCCAACAAAGGATGAAGAAAAGAGGCTTGTAGGATGAACATCAAACAGCTCGAAGGGTCATACTGCAACGCGGAGTTGTTTTGCCAACCAGAGGAGTTGAAGAAAGAAGTGCTAACCTCAAAGCCAAAGTAAAGTTTTACTGTCACAGAGAGGGTGAACCTGTCCTCTTCATAACCCCGGCTCGTAAAACAGCACTATCAGCCAGAGCCCCTGCCTGGCTCTGCAGCTTTGCCTTGGCACTCAGGTGGTCTCCCATAACTCACACCCTCTCACCCCAATACGTCACACTGAGACAGCAGTCAGAAATATTCGGGCTGAGCAGCATGCTTCCCTGAAATTTATGAACAGTAGTTAGCCAGGTGATTTATGGCATCACTGTGACCCCTGTGGCCTGGTTAGTGACTTCTAAGATGGTGTATCCAGATGCCTGCCTGCCTGCCTCCTGCATAGGCTCTCAGTATTCAACAGTAACGGCATGACTGGCAAAATAAAAATGAATTAACACTGTTGTTCTTTTTTTTTTTTCATTAAAGAGGGCAAAGGGAGATGGAGCTTTGGAAAGTGCTGCTTGTCAAAGGAATGTGAGATGTAGAAAATGACTTTCCAAGACCTCCGACAGCTGTCTCTCCAGGGCTGCATTCTGGTCAACTGACAACTTTTACCTTGTACCATGAATTATTCCTTCAATTTCAGCTTATTCCCTACTGCTATTTTGCTCTTATGCAAATCATCTTCCAGAAGAAAGGCAGTACTTCCGTGTCTGCATAACAAAACAAGTCCATACAAACATCCACATAGTTATGATTAGCTATACAAACAGAGCCAAACCTATAAATGCCTTGGACGGGTTTTTATTACTGCACTTGTTTGAGTGGTGTCATTAAAACCAGTCTATTCTAGTCTTTCAGGACATTCCAGTTTCTCAAGAGCAGAGCACTTCTTTACTGTAGAACAGTCAAGTGGAAGAGTTGCATCTAAAATGATCAACATGACTGTCACTGAAACTGTATGGATTGTGAATCAAAGATCATACAACATGGACAAGAACTTCTCTCATTCTCTCACGACATATTTAATTCTGTTCCACTTTTTATTCCCAATATAAATTGAGAAAACAATTTGAAACATTTCATGGACATTTAGTTGGATTTACAACTAAAATCATCAGAATGGAATGCCTAACAAACACCAGGCAAGTAAAGCAAATTACATTGATCATCTTGTTGCAATGCGATGTTCTGCTTGGAAGTTTTGGGTCCTGCATCCATGTGGATGATATATTGACATGTACCATTTACAAAATGCAGACCAAGCACATCCCCCATGGGAACAGAAATACGCAACAGAAACAGGACAATGCACCCCACTACAGTGCAAAAATTGCAGAAGAATGGCTTGAGGAGCATGGAAAAGAGCCCAAAGTGTTGACCCAGTCTCCAAACTCCCCGGATTCCATCTAACCAGTATCAGAAAGATGCACCGGACAAGCCCGATCCACTGAGGCACCACGCCACAACCCTTAGGGTCTACAGGGTCGGTTGTCAGTGTTTTGACTGTGTTTTTGTACCAGACATTTGGACACCACCAGAGGTCCCATGTCCATATACTGACAGGTCTGAGCTACTTGGGCAGCACAGTGAGGGACCTACACAGTGTTATTAGGCTAATCAGTGTATGCAGGGTTACCAAATGGCAAGTCAGCCAATACCTGAAGAATACAATTTGATGTGAAGTGTAATGTTTAATATTTTGAAACAGGTTTTCTGTTAATAAATTGGTAGTGAAGTTGAATATAACGTATAGCTAGAGGTTATTCACAGCGATCCTATCCCCAGATAAATGTGGTATCCATATCCTCCTGACAACCGAGGAAATAAAGTATCTTTCAATTTAACTTTTTGGGGGTTAAGCTAAAACAAGTCACAATTTAGAATTTTATGAAAATAGTTTTATTTTAGATTTTACAGCATGTCCACTGTAGCGGACAACAGATTGATTTTACTGTTAAAAAAAAAAAAAAACAAGAAACAGCGACACTTCGAAATCAAAATAGGCTGACAAAAAAACAAATACGTCAATCCATTTTCTAATGAAGATTTAAGAATAAATTAAATAAATTAAACTGTCAACAGTCTCCATTTTGTCCCAGCATGAAAACAAAGTTCCCCTGATTCCACCCAATCACACGATGTTCTCTGTGGAGCTCATCAGGATTTAGTACGGTAGCTCAAATGAGTCAAAAGATATGAATCAAAAACAAACGTCCACTACAGAGGACATAAACGAATGGGCCGGGTCTCAGGAGGACATGTCTTATTTCCCAATCATTCACTTGTGGTGAGAGTGTTGTGTATTTTTGTGTTGATTTCATGCATTATCGTTACACCAGAAAATCTGATACGAGCTACGAAAACGCAGGTACAGAGTGTGTCTTGTATTCTCCCATACACAATTTGTACAACTAGTGTAATACACCACTAGTGTAATGGAGTTATAAAAATATGCCAGGATCATAACTGTCTGAGTCATGTCTGCCTTGGTTTAGTGATGGACCATAAAGAGATATGACATCTGTGGTGTAATCATTTATCAGAATTCACAGGTTAACACTGACTGCAGACAATCAATGCCACTTCTACAGATATAGGCTTGAATTTGACTGTATGCTGTTTCAAGGACATAAGTGAGTTGATTAAACACGATTTTGTTATTGCCATTCATTTTGGACCTCTAACCTTAATTAAGAATCAGAAATTTTAATAATAAGTTTGAGATCACCTGGTAAATAGTATAGACACAGTCTTCGTGGCCATATAGAGGACAAATTCTGGATAATTAACTAATAAGAAAGGATTAAGTGTAGGAAGAAACTATGACTACTGATTTCATATAAAATCATGAATATGTATTCATTCCACAGCGACCCTAATGAGGATTAAGCGGCGTACAGAGAATGGATGGATGGATGTATTCATCCTTTCAACTGATTAAAAACTTTTTGATTTACACTACTAGTCAAAAGTTTGGACACAACTTCTCATTCAATGCTTTTTATTTATTTGTATTATTTTCTACATTCTAGATTAATACTGAAAATGAACACTTTTTGTTTATAGCATAAATCCATATGTATTCTTTTATAGTTTTGATGTCTTCAGTATTAATCTACAGTGTATAAAATAAATAAAAACCATTGAATGAAAGAATGTGTCTAAACTTTTGATTGGTAGTGTATGTGATTCTGCCCATGTGTGTTGCAGAATTCTAATGACAAAAGACAGAGATTAATTTTACTGAGTAGAAACTGAACAATACTAATATTATAGTAGAAGATAATAAACTTAGATCAGTAAACTTCATCAACACACTAACAAGAAATTAAATAACTACATAATTACAAGTTAATTAAATATACCATATAACTAACTGCATGCAATTTGAATGTAGGAAATTGTGTCAAATACAGAAAATCCAACTGACATCAGTTGGATGTAACTGATTCTTTGTGAATCTGCAAACATATAAAGCATTTACGAGTCATACTGGATGTATTAACAGAAAACAATGTTTCATCCTCCGTCTCTGGCTAGTATACAGAATGTGTTATTGTTTGTCTGTTTTTCATGAAAGACAGAGTTATGGTCTTTTCCTGTTGAAACATTGGTGACGATATCACTTTCCAATCTCCAGGCATGAAAAATACAAGAATATAAAAACCACAGGAGTAATACGATAGCTTCATGATAATATCATCACTGTAGCAGTGTCAACACTGACCTGTGTTGATGTCATTCAGGCTGTACATGAACACCAGTAAGGCCAGTTTTCTACCTTTTTAGGAGTACACCCCCTGCTCACAGAGGGAATAACAATGGCAATAGAAAATTATTACACACAACAGAATACCAACTATGAACTCCTCAAAACTTGTTTTCCTTACAACAAATTGTTGGGGGAAAAGATAATTATTTAGTTTCACTTTCAATTTTGGATTTTGGTCATTAGTTTAAGCCGCTGTTAGCTGATCAGTCAGCACGCTTTCATTTAATCCCAAACTCAACATTCCCTTTAGAATAATAATACTAATAATACTCTTCAGAAACTTCCTTACTCCTACTTTTTTCAAAACAAACCTTTGTGGTTATTGTACAAAAGCAACTATAAATAACATTTTTATATTAATCATTGATCCTAGAACATTAATGGAGAAGAAAATGCAGTTTCACTCAGCACTGTGGAACTTTAGAGCAACTTTCAACTCAATGTTTGGATGCTTATGACAGAAATTTCATTCTGAGCTTGTGCATATGTGGATATGCAAGCAGGAAATATCATGTCACAGCATGTTGTGTCACATCTCATCATCAACAACAAACCAAATGTTACAGGGGTTTTTAAGGTGACACCATGATAGATGCCAAAATGGGGAGTAAACATCAAATTTTATTTTAATCTCATTAACAAAGGCTCTTGAAATGCTACAGAAATCCTATGGAGAAGAAGCAATGAGTGGGGCGAGATATTAATTCCTGGCATGCTTGTTTCAAAATATGCACAACAGCACTGGATGACAGCGAGGGAGCAGGCCGACTCTCCACAAGCAAAACAACCGAAAATCTCCAAAAAAATTAAACAAACTGTGAATCAGGATTGTCAGATAAGAATCAGGGAAATTGCTGACATGGTCAATATGTTATTTCAACAATTCATGCAATACTTATGTCTATTTTGAACTTGCACCACATTGTTGTCAAATTCCTGCCCAGACTCCTAAATAGGAGATGCATCGTTTTGAATTCTGCAAGGATCTCCGTCTCACACACACAAATAATGCCCCAGAATGATTCTTAATACAGCCAAGATGCAGGAGTGCAGGTTACAATGACACAACACACCATCAACAAACCTACACAGTAAACACCCACAGCTGTCAGTGTATTAAGTACAACTAGTTAAAACCAATGCAGTCTAATACAACGGTGTGCAAAAAATCTTACTTTCACTTAGGTTAAAATGTTCCATTTCTGTTGTTTTAGAGAAGCACTGCTTTTTAAGAATTAAAAGCAACTGAATGACTTCACAGATCCATTTCTCTGTGGCTGTTGTTTCCATACAGATGCATTTTAACAGTGAAACCATAGACTCACATACAACTAGTTATTTCTTTTATTTTTTTTGTCTGCATTTGTTCTCATTGTTTAACTCCACAAAAGAGGTGTCAACATTGTATGAGACTGATGCATATTTTAGTCATTCAGCCAAATAATTTAATATTTAGTGCATGTGTGTGACCATCACCAGCCCTCCCTGAAAGCTAAGCAGACATTCTTTATTAGAATTCCCTATTATGAGCCAGGGAGGGCAGTGCTACACCTCAGTGATGTGTGGGGCAAACAAAGACTGAACAGGACAAACAGGACGAACAGGATGTACAGGGATAGAAAATAACAGGCGGTGCTATTGCAAATAAAGATTGTAAGGTGGTGTGTTATTCCCAACTACTAACTGCCCATCAATAAAACAGAAAGAAAATAAATTAGTTAATTAATTAAAAAAAAGAAAACCAACACAAAAGAAAAAGACATTCAATAAATAATTATTGACGGTACTGAGCACCATAATTGTGGATGTCTTGACAGTATAGAATAGAATAGAATAGAATAGAATAGAATAGAATAGAATAGAATAGAATAGAATAGAATAGAATAGAATAGAATAGAATAGAATAGAATAGAATACCAGTGAAACAGAGAATGAGTTTAGGGTAGAGACTCTGGAGAGATTCTCAGCACATTCTGGTGGGTCCCATCATTCGCTGACATGGGACCAGTGCATGCACACGGCCTTGAAGTCCATGGTGCCATCCTACTTAAAAAGTAGTTATTTCTGATCAACCATGTTTACACTGATTTTGTTGTCACTGAGAAGTGTGTATTTGCACACGCTGTTATCAGTGTAGGTGTGTATAATTCAGATGTAGCTGTGGATTTAGTTGAGAATCTTGTATAGATTCCTAAAGACTGTAGGGATGAAACCTACACTGTAGAACTCTGGAAACAACCTGCTGAACAATGCAATGTGATGTTTCAACTACATGAATATTTTGAGCAGAACAGGGACATTTTTGACAAAACAGTGTTGCTGTTTAGCAGGTACACACAGAATTTCACAAGACCAAACCTCACTTAATTATGTGGCTCATGCGTAACCAGATGACTTTCCAGGAGATGTAACCGGAAGGAGATTTGGGAAAATCTACATTTCTTTTCCTTGAAACATGAGGTGGAAAGCTAATTCCATCTTCAGGCTTATTTTCAGCGTCATTTCAAAAAGATGCAGCTCGTCAACAAAGCCACCGACAAAAGACGTGCATAAGATGAAGTTTAGGTTTCACAATGACTCTGTGGGTTTGTCAGCAGCTGATACAGGTGTAATTGACACCGGCTGCTTCCAACAAAAGCTCACACTCTTAGACAACAACATGGAAATGTGTGTTCCGAAGTGGCAGCGATATAAATTGTGCCACTGGAAAACCAAGGAAAAGTATATTTTAGTGACTCTGGCTTTGAACAAGTTCATCCCACAGAGCAGCTAACGTGGACACCGGCTGGGTGCTTCAGTAACGTTACCTGTCCGGTGATTCCTGTGATAACGGCCACCTTCCTCTCCCTCTTCAGCTCTCCGTTCACCGCGGAGCTGACGGTAGCGGGCTCGGAGCACTGGGCCATGTCTGACCGGCGGAGTGTTTACAGGCTGCTGTCAGAACTGACGAGAACCGTGCGTGAGTTTACAGTCAGAGGAGCGACGAGCCTGCAGCTTCCGTAAACCAAGCGGATGACGTAGCGGGAAGCGGCTGTGAAAGCGACCAATAGAAAGAGGGCAAGTAGTAGCAGCAGTAGAGGGTGCATTAAAGAGGGGCAGCCTGTGAGAGTGATAGGGCCTCTCTGCCACAGCGCCACCACTAGGACGGACTGAGAAATGCTACTTTCATGTGTGTATTTACAAGTAGTCTTTAAACGTGATTAGTATTTGTTCTACATAAAGTCAATCACTCAAAAATTGAAAATAGAAAATAACATACTCGATAAATCTGAAATAAAGAATATAACTTCGAGGTATTTGTAGCTCTGTGTTATTTTCAGTTTTCATACCAGCTGACAAAATGATAAAAACACAATGATGTTGGTGAGTTTTTTTGGTTTCAAAGTCTACAGTCAGAGTTGTTTGTATGACAGCTCAATCAGTTTGTATCACTGTGGTGGACTCTAAGTTCAACTTAAAGGTCTTTCATTGCAAGAGGCTTTTTTCTTTTCATTTTCTGTCTTGTTCTTTTCAGTGCAAATTGAAAATTTTAATTTCTTTTTTTTTTTACAAATATTTTGGACTTATAAACAAAGCTCTCTTCCAATGTGGGCATTTTTTTTTTTAATCCAATGAATACAAGACATGTGGATGATCCAGAGGATACATGATTTTTTTTCTAATTTTAATTGTTGAATCTTGAAAGCCTGGGGTTTAGGTCAGTCTGACAAAGTCAGAGAGCCGTGTTTCTCTGTAGTCAGAGGTTTTCATACGGCGGCTCAATTAGTGTGTATCAATGTGGCACGTGTCGGTGGAGGAACCAGACTGGATGTTGGAAGTAAATTTATATTTTTAATCATTACTAAATACTAATAATAAGTATCTTCTTAAAATTTAATGTCTGACCATTTGTACAGTTGATAAATATTTTTAATAAAAAAAAATTCCAAATAATGAAGTTTTGAAGGAAAATGATGGGAAAAAGCAATTCAGTACAATATATAAACAAAAGTTTCCAACTCCCGAATAAAAGGAAGCAGAAAGAAGAATCAACTTAAGTAGTCTGCCCCTTTTTAACAGCCAATCAGTTTACAATGAGCATTGAAACAACAAACAACAAATGGCTGTAAGGTCTGAGAGGCCTGCACAGACACTGTTATTCATATCAAAGATTTCTCTCATGACAAACACTATGATATTCTACATTTCTTTGTATTTGAGTAATAACTACATTTGTAAATCTTGCATGTGATTTAGACTCTTTTCATTTCTCGTAAAATTGACCCGTTATAGAAATGCAACGTTCCATTGACTTTGTCCTAAATCTTGGTTTTATGAAGATCTCTGCTTTTTTTAAGTTACGGTTGCTTTCTCTTTTTGTAAATCTATTCTGAACATTTACTGGTAGAGTTTCTTCATGAGCTTTATACATAACTTGCAGAATACTATAATCTACCATGTGGTGAATTTTCAACTATTTTAACTGAATGAATAATGGATTTGTTGGATCTTCATATTTATTTCGACTGATAATTCTTATGGCTCTTTTCTGTAAAATGAAAACTGATTTTGCAGATTTTTTTTTCTTTTCTGGAGTTAAAAGTTGCTTTGACAGAGAGTGCAAAAGCAGGATGCCCTGGAGGAAACATAACAACAACTGAGTTAAAGTCAAAACCAGAAAAATTACACTTGCAAAAATGAAAAATGCAACATGTCAATAGTAATGAATAAAAGTAGAATAATTTAAAGAAAATACCATAACAGTCAAGTCGCTACGAACCATCGTTGTTTAGATAGCACATTTAAAACTCCAAATGTTGGTGGGACCAGTAGATGCAGATGAGACCTGTGCAGCTCTCCAGAGTATACATAGAGACATGGATTGATAGATATCAACCACAGAGGTGGCCTCTTTAGCCTTTGTTATGCTTTAGGTAACAAAATAAACAGAAAACCAACACAATGTCCCTGTAAACTGTTAGACCACTATGTACCATGAAGACAGCTTTAATACTACTTGGCATAAACTCTACAAGTCTCTAGAATTCTAATGAAGGGATGAACAGAATTTTTCCAAGACATATTCCTTCACTGGGTGCTTTGATGAATGTGGTAAAAAAAAAATAAAAAAAATAAATAAAAAGTAAAAAAAAACTGTCTAACATGTGTTCACTTGGTTTAAGACCTGGTGACTATGAAGACTCCTCGTGCTCAATGGATGGAGGTATCACCATCCTGGAAGAAACCAGTCCCATTAGGACAGAAATGTTTCATTAAAAGATAAAGGTGATCACTCAGAGCAACTTTCTGTTGATTTGCAACCCTCCCATCTGTAGGGACAAGTGGAACCAAACCATGGTAGTAAAATGTCCCCACAGCATGACAGAGCCACCAGGTTTTTCACCTGACAGTGAGTGTTTCATTGTTTAAGTGTTTTGTGTTACATTTTTGGCCCACAATCTGATGAGAAGAAAGATCATGAGTACAGGCAGTGTTTTTAATGTTCTACTCTACTGACCAAATAAAATGGATTTTGGAAGCTCAAAAGTGCTCAACATTAAATAAGTTAGAGCACTATGACGTAATGTCTTGTGAATAAAGAAAGCAATGAAACTGTTGATTCTGTTGTGATATTTCTCTAATTAATTTCCTAATGTACAGTCTTCATCTGTCAGTCAACACAACCTGGCTCTTGCTTTGGTTGGAATTAAGTGTATTTACAGGATTCACCACATAAATAATGAAAACCACACCATTTTTACATCCTCATGGTGTATTATATATCCAGTTTAGCAGTGAAGAAGTTTTGATGATACTTCAATAAAAAATTCTAAATATATTCTAAAGAACAAACAAAGAATCCCGGATGAACTAGAAAAATCCAGGGATCACCACCAAGACAATCCTGATAAATCTGATCATCTGATGATCAGACATTGAACAAGACTGATCAGCTTGGACGTAGACCAAGGAGGAGGATGGATCAGGTAGTAGCGCAAGTTGTCCACTGATAACAAGGTCGATCACATGCAGGAGTGTCCTTGGGCAGTTGAAGCCCAAATTGTTGACAGCTCTGTGTGATGGAAGCTCTGCCATTGAGTGCATGAATGTGAAACATAAAGCACTTAGAGTACCACTAAGGTAGAAAGGCACTATATAAGTCACTTTCTGTGGTCTGTGATGATTACAGTAGAGCTTGGTTTGACAGAAACAAAACCAGAAACAATTAACCACAAGAACACCTTCTACAGGGTCATGGATGGTGACGGAATGGGATGTGTTTTGGGTGTTTTCGGGTGGTAGACCTAGCAGCCTTGTCAAAGTAAATGACATCATGACCACATTAAGATTGAGGAGGAAAACGTCCTTAAGCAGCTTTGGAAGTTCCAAAGACAATGATCTGAAACATACAGTCCGAGAGTCCAAACTTGAATCTTAAGATGTGAAGTAACTGAAGGGCAGACTGATGGGAAGGAAGCCTTCAGCCTCAAACACCTGGAGATCAAAACAAAGAGGAGTAAAACAAAGTGGAGACATGCAGAAAGATTGTTAGCACTCAGAAGAACTGCATGATTGATGCGCAAAGAATTTTCTACTGATTGCAGAGGAAGGGTATGCTAAATTTTAGACCATGTATTTATAATAAAAAGGTACAAAAACACAGAAATTTAAACAAAAACACAATGTCTTACAGACTTAACAATTTGGCTTAAAAGAATCACTATATATCAAAATGTGGCATGGGCATGAATCATTTTGGTCTTTACTGTAAGTCTACACCACTTAGATGCATAATTATCTTTTTTCAAAACAAACCACTGAGAAATCAGTGTTCAGAAAGCAACAATGCTGATGTGCTGAGATGACATGTTCAGTCTGTGTGTGCTTGTTTTTGGCTGTGTGCATACACTGTCACAAATTTAAATATGGAGTAGATTTTTAGAGCAACACTGCCATGAATCCAATGTGAAAATGCGTCAAACTATAAAACGTAGTTTCCCTGCCAACTTTTTGTGTAAATGTGGTTCACTGAAATTCGTGGTTAAGCGGTTCAGGGGGGGTGTCAGTGACAGTTAGTCTCATATTTTAGGAACAAGTTAGATGCACTTTGGGAATATTATTTTTGTTTAGCAAGTGCAAGAGAAACAAAAGCTAATGTCAAAACTTCACTCTACAGAAAACTGTTTCTGTTGTCTTACTGATGTACGTTGAGCAGTCAAGTATTAATTGAATCTACAGAAAAACATTTTTTTAATTTAACAAAGATCCCAAGTTTTCTAAGGATGTCAAATATGTCCACTTGAGTCATGTGACAGCAGGATAGTAAAACAACTTCCAAAACCCATTTTATTTGGTCAACAGGGTAGAACATTAAAAACATTTCCTGTACCCATGACCTTTCTTTGCAGATTTTGGGCCAAAAATATATCACAAAGCACTCAAACAACAAGAAAAGCACTCAGAGAGCGCACTACTCCACCAAGGCTGCTCAGTCGTTGTATGCTTTTGGATGGATAAGTCCCAGTTAGTCCCCAGCGGTTGATTTGTAATAGGATCGCAATCATGTGATCTTCAGCAGGCAGCTGACATAGTGTTTACTTGTTGTCATAGTTACAGTGACGTCATGCCGTTATCTCGCAATGATACAGAAATCTTTAAGACTATAAGCCACATCACTGCCAAAATCTAATCAAGTGGTCCTTGTGTCATTTCTGACCTTCCCTGAAAATTTCATCCAAATCCATTAGTCCATTTTTGAGTAATGTTGTGAACAGACAGACAGACAGACAGACAAACAAACAAACGTAGGCCAATCGCCATACTACTCCACTGCATTACTTGAGTATTTAAAAATGATTATGTTTCCATTTGATGCAATGTTTAAAAAGACCATGTTACTTTTAGGTACACCAAACTGCAAAAATTTTAACTTCAATGAAATGTTAGAAAACGCCAATAAAGAATATGCTGTAAAATATTGCCTCAAAGAGTAGTGTACTACCGAAAAGATATTTCAGAGGAAAACCAGGGCTACATTTCCTACAGAAAGGCTTTGTCTGCAGGCCAAAATAAACACAACTGAGAAGCAGAACTTGAGACAGTGACCCCGACAGATGACTAATTTCACAAGAAGATCCAGATCACTCTAGACACTATCTTCACCCAAGTGATCAAGCAATCAGAGCAGCTCCTCATCTCTTATTGTTCTTGTACATTTGATCGTGCATGACAACATCTGTTCCAGCTGAGAGTGTCAGTAGCCTTGTGAAAGCTCTCTCTCACTGCTGAACTTCCCAGAGAGCACAGCGTGATGGGGAGGTGTGATTTCATTACAGTCTTAAGTCAACACCATGATGTAAAAAGGACAAAAATAAGTGCCTGGGGTCCTGAGAAGCACAGCGGTCTGTTGATCCACCCGCCTGATCAAAAGAGAACAACGCACAGCTCTGTTACAATTCGGGGCTCTTCTTTTTCTCCTTGCTTGCCTGGAAGGCAGGTGTCTCGCTGTGAGTTTCGAGGTATGTAGACTCTGACTGTGTCTACTGCTGTGCAGAAAGTTTCATCCTTTACACATGTGCTGTCTGTGTGGAAACACTAAAGAGTGTAGGGTTGAGCTCAACAAAGAGATGGTCAGTCTTACAGTGTGAGCAGCACTTCAGAAGGATCCAAGTTTATGTCCCCCTTACCATTCACTTACCCTTTCTGAAGGGTTCCAGAGTTTGACTGAATCCATAAACAAATAACAGGGTTCACAAATAGGTCAGTAACACAAAGAAAACTAGCTTAATATAGCCCTACTTATCTTAGTCCCAGATGTTCTGTAATGTCAACACTGACACACTCTGAGGAAATCTGCAGGTAACTTTGGCATCCTAAACTGTGGCACAATCTGCTGTTCCATTGTAGGAGCTGGGGGCAGGTGGAAGGTGCAAACATTTACTGGAACTGTCCCATAATCATCCCTTTCAGTATTTCTGCTTCAATTGCAAAGTAGAATAACAATGATAATTAAAAGTTACTGGACATAACTCCAGTTCTATGAGCGTATAGCAAGAGGAAAAGATGCAAGCAACTTAATGAAATAGTAATTTTGCTGGAAGTGGTCTGTGTCAGGTTGAGAAGGTCCAAGGGTTCACCAAATGGCTCAATGAGTAACAAAAAGATTATGTGGGAGTCTGACATTAACATAGGACTCCACCAAATATCAAAAACAGGATTTATAAGGAGGAGGATTTGTCACATATCCCTTTTTACATGACATCCATCAGTATGTGCAGAAATTCCCAAGATCATTCTTATCCACACCAAACTTTGATGTATAGTGAAAATTTTTTTAATCCAAAAATTACTAACCCTAACCTTAACCCTCCATCTCACCCAAAAATTGAATTGATAACAAAAAGCTCACTTTCTTTGTTCAAGTGAGCTTTTCTGTATCTTTCTTAGTTAGGTGGAGTCCTCCTTGGTCAGTTTCCATGGAGTTCAGGCCCGTTCAGTGTCTGCTGGAGCGTCTGATTGAGATGTTGCTACCAGAACCTCTCAGATTCATCAGAATGGTGTTGGTGATGAACCTTTGGCTTTTCTAACATTTTTGCCAGTGCAGGGGTCACTTTTGTCTTCCTACTACACTCTTTGAGACTTTTCACAGTGTGGATCTCCTTTTACCTATTGATAATAACTATTACATCATTTGTTCTAAGTTTGTAGTTTGTTAGAATTTTATTTTTTAAAAAATTCTCTAAAGCACGTTAGAAAATACCAGGACCATTTGGAGTAGAAAATAAACAACAGTGAGAGTTTTAAAAATGTTGGACATGCATCTCTTACACAAAGTCTTGCAGTCTTTTGTCACCTGTTTGCTTTTTCCATAAATATGGAGCATGTTGTTTTCTACTGATCAGATAAAAAGTCATTTTAATTTCAAACTTGTCATGGGTATGAGGAAGTTTGGGCTGAAGTGTTTAAATGATGAATATCTTTATGTTCCATTGTCAACACTCCTCCATCCCATCACTGTGTATTTTTTTTAATCATAAGGCAGAAATAAACTGTTTCTGGAGATTCCATTAAGACGAGACTGGGAAATTGGTTGTTAACCAGATGAATTTTGGTCAGAGCTGGAGTTCCTTGTCTCTTGCAGTTCCCAGCACCCCTCACTTCCTTCAGAGTTTTAATTCATGCTGATGAAAGAAGCTTATTCTGAGACAATCAGATATTTTGATGGATGTGAAAAGATCCCCAAGTAGATGGAAAAACAAATCTCAGAACATGACATACGGTTTTGAGGTTTTGTGTGACAGTATAAACCAGAATCATAACTCGCCTGGTATATTTATGAGAAAAATGCATTTCTCAGTTGGAGAGCTCACGGGGCCTGACTGCCACCTCGGCATAGTAAGTGATGAGCAAAATGCCCTCATTCTTCTCTCCAAAATTCTTTGCTTTGACCCACAAGATTTGTTATCTTCTCCTTTTCTCCCCCAAAAGGCCAAAAACCCCTTGCTGTGCACATGGAGCTGTTTGTTTTTGCAGGTGAATGAAACTGATGGGAATACAGTTGGAGCTCAGTTGTTAAATGAGGTTTGGATTCTCAGCAGCTCACTGTGTGAAGTGATGATGCCTCCAGCCGCTGAGCTCCAACAGTGTCGCATTAATCACTGGTAACACAACCATTAGCTGTGCTTCATGGAGAGGATATTATGATTCAAATCAAATCCTTAAATACAATGGGATTTTTTCCGTCGGGTCTTATTACACAGTGTTTTACTGTTAGTCAAATGCTGCTTTCTGGTGGTTTGACTGGGTAATTTGTCAGTTTTTAATATTAGAGAATAAGATACATCTATATATATATATTTATTTTTATTTTTTTAAATGTACACAGGGAACAATAGAAAAAAAAACATTTATCAAATATTTTGAAATGTCTAGTTCAGTAAAATACTGTACATGCTTTGTGCACTATAAGTTATTAACTGATTTGATACATTAGAAAACTGGACATGAAGTGATGGAGGTCAGGTCTGCAATATTTTGATAATCAAAGAGGAATTCACTTAAACCACAAAACCTTCACACAGTACATCCAACTTTAAGGGCCTACAGTTATTTTTGCCTTCTTAAATTACAGTTGATTGCAGTGCATGATGAGGATTAACCACAGACTCTGGCATCTATTTTAGGAACTGTGTCTACTTTTACTTCTGATTTTACATTTCCACAGTTTGCTTCCATTTAATGATGATGATGATGATGATTAAATTTCTCTGTTTGCCAGTTTGATTCTCGAGGCGAGATGCTCCTGCAAGAGGTTTATTTTACTGTCAGTGAAAGACGAGTTACATAGTTTATCAGTGGACATAAACTTTTCTTTTGTAAAAGGCTGTTGAATGCTGATTTGAAAGAGTGAAGATGTTGGTAATACACACATTAAAATGTGCAAAAGTCTGAGACCACAATGACAGCCTGTCATATTTTCATGTAAACCTTGGAAGGATCAGAAACCGTAAGGATTTAGAAACTTTTAAAAACAAAAAATGTTCTGACATGTAAAATGAAGAAGAAATATTTTAGCTTCTGCACTATTTCTGGGTGAGCAGTCGCCTAAAATAAGCACATTTGTAACAATGACCTGAGAAACAAAGCCATGTGCTTGGGGTGAGCTATGGCCAGTGTTAGAGCTGCTGTTATACTTTTTGCATCTCTGGGTGCATGTGGTGTGGGTCTGCAAGGGTCTGGTGATGTAAGTTTCATCAGCTCCTCAAGTCAGTGGCCTCAACACATGTCCACATGAAGCCCAAAGTTTGTGTCCACGCAATGTTTGCAATATAAAGGCAATAATGTGAATACTTTCCAGTAGTTTACATGTACCTAATACATGGATATGACCTGCTGTGTGTGTATGTAGTGGAGTCTTCCAAGCGGACTCGTGGGCTGGAAAAGTAGTATAAAATTAAGTGTCTGTGGATGTCCACAGCTGTCTGTGTGTATGTTTGCACCAAGTATAATCAAGTCTTCAAGGTCTTATACTTCCTGCATCCATGAGTATGCAAAGGTCTGCTATGGTCCATATGAGTCGATGTAATCCATGTCAACTCCTTCTGCAATTGATCAGGGCGAGGGAGTTGTCTCTGGTGTTGGAAGCTTACTGCAAATCAACTTCACCCAAACCAAGGAGAAGTAGCACTTCATCTTTCAGAGACTCCCTCCAGTTTGCATCTTTGTGGAAAAGGATTCATACTACAGAGATAGTTTATAATTAATAGTAGATGGTGAGTCCAAACACATCTCAAAGCTTTGACGTGAAAATCAAAGAAGACCATCAGGTGCTACTAACTTACTCAAAAATCCTACAATACAGTATCTTCACCATTGGTCAGACTTGTGAGCCCACTGCATTTAGAAAACAAAGTACAGCTTCCATGCAAATGATCACAGTTTTGATGTTGTAGAGCTGTTTTTAATTTTAAATAAACTGGAAGAAACACAGAGCTGCATAGTGGCTCAGTGGTTAGCACTGCAGCTAGAAGATGCCTGGTTTGCATCCCGGCCTTCCCGGGATCTTTCTACATGGAGTTTACATGTTCTCCCTGTGCATGTGTAGGTTTTCTCCGGCTTCCTCCAACAGTTCAAGAACATGCTCAGGTTAATTGGTGCTTCTAAATTGTCCATAGGTGTGAATGTAAATGTGGTTAGTTGTCTCTATATGTAGCCCTGTGATAGACTGGTGACCTGTCCAGGGTGTCCCCTGTCTTCACTCTAAGTCAGCTGGGATAAACTCCAACCCCCCACGACCCTAATGAGGATTAAATGGTGTATAGATAATGGATGGATGAAAGAAACACTGCAATTTTTTTTTGAAGTGCATCATTTATTAACTTATTTATACTCTACATTTAATAACGTATCATTATTACACCGGAAAACTTGAAAAAAGTATCATAAATTCAAATAAACAAGTATTCAAATCACAACGCTTTTCCTTTTCCTAATGGAACAGCCAACAATTGAGCATCAAATACTCATCCAACCCCCCATTACTGAAAAACTGGGACAATAAAGCAATGACTGGTTTGTTCTCTGCTCTGTTGTTGGCTCTCCATCAGGATGAACTGTGTATTTACACATATAGTATGTGCATAACTAAGTGAAGTCCTGTCGGTTGCCCCTGAAAAATATCACATCTTGAATAAAAGCTTTGTACTTCAAGTACAGTCTGGTGTTGAACCAGGAAATAAATGAACATAAGAATCCACTTCAGTCATAAACATGAATCATTCATAGGTAGTATTCTGTTGTTCGTTATGCCTTCATGGAAGGTGAGAGGGCTACTCCAAACTGCCAAAGCAAGACGAGCTAGCGGCATGAATGCATACAGAAGGCATTGCAGTCTAAAATGTGGGTGAACTATGGCATGAATCAGAATCAGTCACTGAGATATTCTCACTGTTCAGGGGGAATGAGTGTATGCAGAGTTGTGTTATATACAAAATAAATTAATGGGGTGACTTCAACTACAACCAAGTTCAAAATGTATTTAACATATGTTCGAGAAAGAAAGAAAATCATTTTTATAAGACTTGTAAATTAAAAGAAAAAAAATCTGTATTCACAAAATATATTAATTAAATAACAGCATTCAATCCATATTTTGTTTAAAGTTGTTTGCTGAATCACGGGGAAATAGGACAAAAAGTGCAAAGCATGCAAAAAACCAGGACAACATGACAAAGTGACCACTGTCAGCAGAAGAACCACAGTGTTTTCTTGATGCTAAACAGATGATTTTCAGGTTTTGGAGTTGTAGAAGTGACATATAATGCAGACTCTATGTCTCTTGTTACCTTTGCAGCTACAGTACTTAAACACCACAGAGCTAGAGAGTCCTCACTGGTTCAGTCTGTGTTTGATTCTTCCTGTGTTTCTCCCACTGTTCGGGTCAGAACTAGCAGCTCTGGAGCGAAGCTAACATGAGGAGAGTAGTTATACAGTGGCTATACAAGTACAGCAGCATTGGTCCAGTGTTGGGCTCCAAGGCCCTACATTGTCAGAAGGCATGCTGAGGGCCTCACAGTGTTTCTAAAAGGGAAACAGAACAAAACAACAAAAAATAAATGCCTTAGAGTAGACACTTTGAGTTAAAAAAAATAAACCAACAGATACAGCCTTGGCAATAATCATTAGACCACTTGTTGGTTTCTTTACAAGTCGACACAAACAGGCCTAAACAGAGATAATTTAATTTGAATTGAATCATTATGGTTAAATAATTTCAGTCTCATAATAATTCAATCCATGCAATAAATTCGTTTTAAGGCCCACAGTTGCAAAATTGCAGCATTTATTTAAAGCTGTCTAGCTGCACCTATTTCTGACTGAATGCAGACAAACTCTACATTTCCCAGCATCCCACACTCTGAACTGCAACATTTTTGGCTGGAAAATATTAATACTGTGAGACATAACACATTCCAAGTTCAAACAACATGGCTATTTTCCACTGACCCCCTAGCTCTCTGTTTTAGAACAATTTCAACAATTTTCCAAGAAAGTATTTGACCTGTAGCATTTTTTTCCTTCATTCTAAAGATATTTAAAGATAGAGAAGTCAAATTACTTTTTAAAAATATAATACATGTAATTTTGGGGGATTTCTTTCAATGGGGTTAAGGTTAAAAGCTAACTCTATTAATTTTGTATAGGATTAACAGAACATTAACAGGTGCTGTACATCAACTGCATGCAACAAGTGTGATGTTCGTTTGTGCTTCACAGATAAAAAACAAACTGCTTCCTTCAGTTTCACATATAAACAGATGCAAAGGAGAATGCCATCCACCAATTAAGAGTCCTGAGACATCAGAAAATCCTTATGATGTTCAAGCAAAGTCCAACATGTAAATATGAACAAATGGTAGAGGACTGATGTAATAAAATTCCACTTTTACGAGTTCAAAAAAATTGAAAGTTGTAATGACATCATTTTCTTACCATTTTTTATTGTGTGGAAGTGCATTCTAGCATGGATTGCAATTACAGTTTTGACTCATTAAATTAATAACATTTTATTGTACCGCATTCAACAATTTTATATCAACACAATTCATTTTAAGATACATATTTTGATAGTATTGAATCACCAGTACCTAATCATCTGTGGACTTTGTAAAAAATTAAATGATAATATTTTTATACACACTAAGATCTGCTGTTGCAATTTTGCAACGTTTTCACAAAATCCTGAAAAATCCCAAAAATAGTCTCATTATTTTCTTGATTAGAGGTGTGCTAAAAACTGTTTAAAATGAAACTTTTTTTTTTTTTTTTTTTTTTTACATCAAAAACATCGATTCTTGGTCAGAGTGGCAGAATAATTACATCCAAGGCTGTACATAAGCTTACAGAATAAAGCTCTTACCTCTCTAGCTCTCTGGAGGAGGAGCATGTGTGGAGTGGCACTTGTTTTTCTGCAATGAGAGGATTTACAGAAGTCACTTATAATGGCACAACTTAAAACTGAAATAGCCCCAAGACATGCTGTCTTCAAAATATGTTTATAGAAACATTACACATGCCAAAATCTGCCAGGTGAATATATATATATATATATATATATATATATATCTCACACTGGATGCTATCTTTACCTTCTGATTGAGTTGATAGTGCAGACTTCGGTCTGACAGCCAGGGGTGTCGGAGGGACTCTGCTGCACTCATCCTCCAGCTCTTGCTCTTCACCAGCAGACGAGTGATAAAGTCTTTGGCCTCATCAGAGATGTCTGTAAACTCCTCCTCCTCAAAGTTCCACTGACAGGCCAGGATGTTGTTCAGTGTCTCATTGTCATCGTCCCCCAGAAACGGAGACAATCCACTGAGCCTGGACAGAAAAAAATAAAATAAAATTGAGGTTATGCGCTGTGTCTTCTTGCATGTATGTTCATGTGTGAATGTGGATCTTTGACTTACAGCATGTAAGTGATGACTCCAAGACTCCACATGTCTGTAGGGAATGAAACAAACTCATAGTTGATGACTTCAGGAGCTAAAAATTCAGGTGTTCCAAAGTTGACCCTCAGCTTCTCCCTGGGTTTATATCTGTAAGAGACACAACAGCAGACCCATAAGAGACACACACAGGCCTCAGAAAGTCAAGTTATGGAAGATAAGATGACTATAAATTTTACCTCCTGGCCAGGCCAAAGTCAATGATTTTGATCTTGTTAGTAGCCCTGCTGACACAAAGAATGTTCTCTGGCTGAAAAAGAACACACATGCTATGTTTCAGACAAATTCTTCCTTCTGGGGCAGACACAGCTGAGAAAAATTGTTACAAAAACAAGACAGAAAGCACTGCAAATTTGTTTTTCATAGGGAGAACACATAAACTTTAATGGGAGCTTTTTAGACAGTTTATGGTTTTTCATTATGAGTGGACTCTAGCATTTTTTATTACAGTGTTTAGGCTCAGCAAGAGACTACAGTAGAGTATTTAAAGTGGTTTAACCATCTGAACCCCAAAATGTCACCATTTATCAGTCTGAATCATCAGATACTAAACTTTCTGACAGTAATTGAACTATCATGTGTCTCACGCATTCTGTCAGGAAAATGAAGCAAATCTAAGCTCATTTAAAAATTCACCAAAAATAAACTGTTTATACAAACACATTCTTAAAGAAACTAAAAAGATACGCTTCTCTCTGCAACCAAGAAGCCATCGGGGACTTAACAGCGTCTTGTGACAAAAAATTCAGCAGAACTAGGCTAAACTGCAGGCTGTGCTTACATAGCAGATAGAAGACATGAATAAATACAAATTCAAAATGTAAATAGTAAAGTATCTACTGTATGTTGATATTAATACTAATATTTAGAAAAGTTTGGGGTCACTTAGAAATTTCCTTATCTTCGAAAGAAAAGCATTTTTTTTCAATGAAGATAATATTAAATGAATCAGAAATCCAGTCTAGACATTGTTAATGTGGTAAATGACTATTCTAGCTGGAAACAGCTGATTTTTAATGGAATATCTACATAGAGGTACAGAGGAACATTTCCAGCAACCATCACTCCTGTGTTCTAATGCTACATTGTGTTAGCTAATGGTGTTGAAAGGCTCATTGATGATTAGAAAACCCTTGTGCAATTATGTTAGCACATGAATAAAAGTGTGAGTTTTCATGGAAAACATGAAATTGTCTTTTGAACGGCAGTCTACATCAGTATGACAGAAAAATGTGATAAGCAGTGAAACAATGACAGAGAATGAACTGAAGTACCTTGAGGTCCAGATGCAGGATGTACATTTTGTGCATGTACTGCAGCCCTTCACAGATCTGGCGTATAAACAGCACAGTGTCCAGCTCTGTCAGGTTGTAGTTCTCATCAATGATGCGATCAAACAGCTCCCCTCCTTCCACGCTACAGCACAAGGACAAGCTAAGTTACAGCTAGGCAGAGCTTAAAACCATGTTGTATTAACACAACAAACACATGCGCATGCAGTATAGACCGGCACTCAGAGACAGACTTACTATTCCATGACTAGAATGATGTCATGGCGTGACTCAAAGGCAGCATACAGCTGGATAAGGTTGGCGTGGTTCAGCTGGTTCATCACCTGGATCTCATTCCTCACCACCTCCTGAGAGACAGAGATACGATTGAAATGAAACCACATATTGTTAAGTGAAAGATTTAAAACTAAGCTAAATAAAGAGCGATGTGGCCTAAACTGAGGAGAAATATTGGCAAAGCCGTTTAGTTCTGCAAGGTAAATTTAGACTTAGTAACAAGTAAATTAACAAGTAACATCAGTGCAGTTCATTGTGTTGTTCATCAGCTTTGAAATGTTCACATAAGATTACCTTAATCACCAATGACTGATTATAGTTTTGATCAATATGATATTCTGAAAACTACAAATAAAAAAATCTAATTTACATGAGAGTAAATAAAAATGGGGTTTTACTACAAATAATCATTAAGGTCATGTTGAATCCCAATCTCTGATCAGAGATATTTGCAGTATAATCATATACAAATTAAACAAAACAGACATGCTTTGTCTGCCATTGTTGGCAACGTGAGTCATCTGAGGATTTGGCTGTGAGTTTGATGAGTTTTTTGAATACTTCAGATGATAATGTAACCACACAGCTATGCTGGGACACCTGACCTCTCCAGCATCACTTTTGGATGACCAAGGGAAATAAAGACACAATGAGGCATACCCACGCCCCATAGATGGCTGAGCTGTGCCTATTTTTAAAATATAATCCTTTATGGTACTTAGCAATGACGAAAGTAACCATCCATTAGACTGTCTGGGAAAAATGGCATCTTAGAGGCACTGCTGAGCATGTATTCTGTTTCATAGCCAGCATTCACTGGACGGTTATTACTGCACCTTCTCTTTCTGGCTCCTGGCTTTGATGATCTTGGCAGCCAGTGTCAGACCAGACGAGTTCTCTATGCACTTGTGGACTTGTCCAAAACGTCCCCTAATAAAAGAAAAGCAAACAGAGGGATGAGTGAAACACGTAGATAGATGAGATGCAGCGTCGAAGAGGAACCATTTTGGAAATTGAATTGTATTGTTAAACATTAATAATTCTAGTGCTGAAATATCAGTCGTTTGTCAAGCTGAACATTCGCTGGTTCCAGCTTCTCTTGCTGTTGTTTAATATGACTGTAAACCGAATATCAGGTTTTGCACTGTTTGGATTAGCCTTTGGACAGTACCAGATCCTATAAATATATACACCAGCTGGTTTAAACAAAACAAGCAATTTGATTTGACTTGATGTTAACTTGGGGGAACTTGTAAATTTTATTTCTCAGTGTCTTCTCAGGTTTAAAGGCCAAGACAATGAATCAGTTGTGACGTAAAGCTGCCAAATTAATCCAATATAAAAACAATCATTTGTTGCGGCTGTTACTTATACGCATACATCATAATAAGCTCATTCAGTCATTTAGAAATTAGGTCTCTGCTGTGTGCCATGTCACTAATTTGAGAAATGTGCTTGCGTGCTGAGGAGTAATCTTCACTTTGAGAGGCAGGATTTAGCACCAGTCTATCACGTCAGAGAGGCCCGCTATTTCAGAAGTACCCCCCTAGGAACATAACAATTTGCCCTCTAGGGGGCAGCAACGAGGTCTTGAAAAAAAAACTGTTAAGAGTGTGAGATCCCAGGTGTTTCATCAGAGAAGGCTGATGGAGTGAAGTGAATGAAGTATCTGTGGCTGTAACTAAGTGAAATAAAAATAAGTTCTTTATTGTTGTAATGGGAGGTGTATATTCTGTGGTGTTCTGGTCACTCACCCTCCTAGGACCTCGTCTCTGTTGATAGTGTAGTAGGTGGCGATCTGATGAGGTTTAGGAGTCACAATGCGGTGGTCAAAAGGTGCTAACGGTGGAGGGCTTGAGTCTGAAGAAACAACAGAGGTAACAAAAAAGAAACAAAACACAAAGGGTGAGAAAGGAAATTGCTGGTACTGAACATATATAGTGAAATAGAGGCTGAGGAGGAGGCCTCGGCCCCCAGAAACAAGGTGGATCAAAATAGCAGCATGCCAGTGTCTTATTATCTGCTCTGCCAGCTGTGTTGACTGACATGTTGCTGACGCTTGAACAGGCATGCTATTATGACACTGAATCTGCTTGAAAGTCTGGGCAAAAAAAGGTCAAATGACTATCTCAACAAGTTGCGTACATGGAATGCCTGCTATACGTGGGTTTGACACAAAAGGAGAATCATGCCAAACAGGACTGTTGCCCAGATTTTAGAAATACAGAGCCTTACATGTATCTTTAGTGGCTAAAATTTTTCTTACTTGTTTTTTGTTTGCAGCTGTAAAAACTAAGGATCTTGTGTAGCTGTCTGTATGACAGCAAAGGAAGCACATCCAAAGTGGATATGGAAGTAGAACTGTACCTGTGTCCATTTTGTTTCAGCAACACAATATAAAGTTGACACCATTATAAACTAGTATATACTCTACCGTTTAAAAGTTTGGGGTCACCCAGACAATTTCATGTTTTCCATGAAAATCCACACTTTTATTCATGTACTAACATAATTGCACAAGGGTTTTCTAATCATCAATTAGCCTTTCAACACCATTAGCTAACACAATGTAGCATTAGAACACAGGAGTGATGGTTGCTGGAAATGTTCCTCTGTACCTCTATGGAGATATTCCATTAAAAATCAGCTGTTTCCAGCTAGTATAGTCATTTACCACATTAACAATGTCTAGACTGTATTTCTGATTCATTTAATGTTGTTTTCATTGAAAAAAACTGCTTTTCTTTTAAAAATAAGGAAATTTCTAAGTGACCCCAAACTTTTGAATAAGAGTGTATTACTTTCATTCTTGTGATGTTTGGCGTTTACTTGTGATGACTAGCTGTACACACAGAAAACTTGATTGCTTGACTAAATTCAACAACAGTCTAGAGTCTAGACTGTTTTTCTGATAAATTTAACGTTATCTTCATTGAAAAAACTGCTTATAAGTGACCCCAGACTTTTGAACGGTAGTGTACATGCTGAAGCCAATGTCTAAATGCCTTAATACAAGCTGATGCAATCACTAATATCCTGAAAAAACATCCATACAGCTAAATTTTACCCAAACTGAAATTTACACATTGTGGTCACCTCTATACCTCCACCCCTTCTCTCATACCAAACTTCTTTGTTTTCTTCTCATGCATGCATACATTGTAAACACAAATGAAAACATTTCATTTCTTACCAATGATAAATTCCTTCACTGTAGATTCTCCCTCCTTCCTCTCCTCTTCAGCTTCTGTCTTTGCCTCATCAGATTTGGAGGGCTGTGGCTCGGCCCCCTCCACCACCTGTCCATCAGCATTCTCCACTTCATTGTCTTCCACTCGGCTTTTTTTGAGGTCGTCCTTCACTAGATCTTCTTCTGTGACACGACGTTTGCTACAAGTGGCCACATCGCCAAGCTCCTCCGAGCTTCACGTTAGAGGAAACAACAGATTACTTGATCATTTTTAAAGATCAAGCATGCGGCAACTTCTATTACACAAAGAAATACAAATACACACATTTACTTGAACTAACAACACAGAGACAGAAAAGGTTACAAGAAGAAGTCTTGTGACTGGCAAGAAATACCTTTCCTGCGACAGGAGAGAGGTTTTGCAGATATCTGGCATGACACTGATCGCCTTTTCAGATTTTGATGAGTCTTCTGCTTCTGTTTTATGCTTTTTCTTCCCATCATCTTCTACTTTTCCTCCCTGTTCTGGATCTTCTGCCAGTTGTTGTTGTTCTTCTTCTGCTTCGGAATCCTCAAAGATATCCCCTTCTTCCTCTTCATTTTGTCTTTCTTTAGGTTGCTTCTGCCTTTCCTCTAACTGGGCAGCAGAAGCATGTGGTCCATCCAGGATGAGCTCTGCAGACTTCTGTCTTCCTCCACTTCCTCTGTCCTCCCCCCTCTGGACGTCAACCTCTGCGTTTACGTGGGAATGATCAGTGTTCTGCCTGTTGAGCTTTTCCACCTGTTCCTGCAGTACAGGTTCATTAGGGGAACAGGAGTCTGAAGTGAAGAAAGCACAGATATAGCCATAAGGGTTAGCAAATATTTTGTTCTGATGCCACATTAAACAGTATTTTTTGATGTAATCTGATAATCTGTGACCCTGGAATGGATAAAATTCACACACTATATATACACAGGTTGATATTTTATGTTAAGCTGCATGGACTGGCACAAACTTTGATGTAGACCCACCTGGTTCTTATAGGATTAACTGTAGTAACTAACTGATCTTTTGTATTGCCACTAATGGATCAAACCTTCCACTTGTCCAGATCTTCAGGTCACAAATGACATTCAGAGTAATATGAAAGTTTTAAAGCTAATACCTAAATTCCTATCAGTATCAGCTGTGTTTTAGATTAATGCTAGAACATCCTGCACTAATTTCAGCCTGTTGGATCGCTTACAGGCAAAGTCAGTGTGCTAAGTTAGTGTGTGAGCATAGGGGAATATTGCAGATATACAGTATCAACATCTATGTGTATGTCATCTGATAAGTAGAAAGAAATTGCAGTACCGACATGCCAAACTACCTGTGTCACCATAACATAGACTGTCCACCGCAGAGCAGTGACCAGCTGATTTTTCAACTCCAACATGGCCCATTTAGTTTGTTTGTTTGTTTTTGTTTTTTTTTAATCTGTATGTTTGTTTTATATATAGTGTTTATGTCAAAAACTGCCTTGGCCGTTACAGTTGTATTACTTTCTGCTCAGTGCCCCAATTTTTAGAATCATTCTCAAAAATTCTGAATTTGTTTGACTATAGTATATTTCCTATGCAGTTCCAATAATGTGTAATCTCATGTTTAAGTTTACCTGACGTCTCCAGAGGTTTCCGCTTCTTCTGGGCCTTCAAGCCCTTCAGGCTCAGCTTGGCTTTATCCTTGTCATCTTTTGCCTTGTTGTGAAAGGAAGAGATAAAGATAAAGCATTAGACATGGTCACATCAAAATGCAGTGTGGAACAAAACTTGAATCAGGTATCAGAGTGTCACATTCAAAGGAATTCCTCTGCTCTACGGAAGTAACTTCTATGTTAGTGGAGCCAGGAGTCTGATGGCCCTACAAGAGTTATGCCCGATATTTCCATGTATACAATAGTTAGATAGCAAGACAGACTGTTTGTTTCTGTTGCTATGGTATGATGTTCTGCTGAGCGGATGTCAACTCCTAGAGACAGAGGAAAGGTCACATGTTATCTGTAGCAGACGACATGTTGCACAACACAGGAATCACTTTTACTCTTTCCAGCATGTAATATACAGTGCATAAGGAATGTACTGTAAGGGAAATACATTTTTTAATGCACAATACTGGTGTTTTTGCAATAACAGAGAAGTTAGGATGACACTACACTTTCCCTGTCACTCAAACATAAGACATGTAGTGTCACAAATCTGTTTACTCAGCCACAGCCCAATTCCAAAAAAACTGAAAAAACATCTCGGAATCAGTCAAAATTCAAGTATATGAAGTGCTCAAAGGCACAGACATTAACAGATATTCTTAAAAGACCAGTAAAAACCATGAAACAATCTTCTTATTCTTCCACCCATGGAGAATAACAGGCAATTATGATGTGAACTATGTGGTGTTACATAAAAGGACCCCAGTGCATCTAATCATTTACTACATTAATGCCACCTATTCAGAATAGGCCAGTCAAGTGCTAAAGTGTCTCTGCCCAGCTGCAGTCTGACACACTGCTGATAAAGACATGGTTAGGGTAAGATAACAAGTCTGACACTAATCATTTACACCTCAGAGGTAAATGACAATCTCTGCACGAAGGAAAACTACTTAACATTACATAGAAGCACATATTGAGATACAGCAGAGCCAAGAACAGATAAACTAGGAGCCATGTCAAAACTGAAAGGAATGAATCGTTGTTCAAAGACGGAATTCAGAAACTTGTTAAGAGCCATGAATAGCATCTATTTAGTTTTAGAGCAGGCTTATTAAAATGTTGCTACATGTAGGTCATTTGCACAGGAGGATTCCGTTTACAACCTTTCAGACAGCAGTTTATGCATTTGCCGCAATGATCACAATGCAATTAGACCTCTCACTATGTTGCTATTCACAGCACAAAGTACTGGAACCAACAAGGGAACGCTGCGTTGCACCTTGTTCAGATGCTGAAGATGAAAACAGAAAAAAACAAACAAAACTGAACAGGCGGCTGGATAGATTTGATTTTACATCTTAGAAGAAAATCTTGCTTGTAATGTTGTTGAATATCTCACCTTCCTGCTGGCTTTGTTTCCAGGCTGTTTGAACAAAAGCTCCACCAGCCTGGAGCTCTTCACCACCTCCCCAATGAAGCTGATCACCTGCTGGGTGCCCTCCACCAGCTTCTCCACCCCTTCCAACCTGCGTCCCTGACTCTCCATACGCTCACTGGCCCTTTCCACCACACCGCACAGCTCCCTGCACGCCGCCTCTAGCCCTGAGCCACGTCTGCTGCTACGGCCTTCTTCCCGCAGAGAGGCCAAATCCCGACCCATACCCCTGACGTCCTGGGACAGGCCGTCCAGCCGGGTCAGGACCGTCTGCTGCATGTTGAGTAAGCACTCCATCTGAGAGCTCAGGGAGTCCATTCGGCTTTCCACACAGCGCAGGGCAGCATCATGAGAGGAGGAAGAAGATGATGAAGAAGAAGTAGCTTGAGATTTGTCTGATCCATTAAGCGAGAGCTTCCTCCCACCAGGCTTCTGACCATGAAGAGGATTTGGATCATAAACTTTGGCTAAAGAGTTGACAAGGCTGGAGCTCATGACTGAAATCACAGTATCCCTGCCTCAGAAACAGCAAATACTACCCACTCACCAACAAGTCTGTTCACTTACATACAGTCTTGTCAGAAACTACAACGAAAAACATATTGCAAGACAAAGCTACAGGCAGAAGAAAAGAAGTGGAGGAAGAACAGATATCTCTCCTCCAATGCAGAACCACAGAGTTGAGTTTTAAGAATAGCAAATGGCTGTTCTCCAAATTAAAGTGCAGCCCCCTGTGGACGTCAGGGACCGAGTGGCCAGTGATAAGAGCTGAGGGCTCGGGTGTGCAGTTGGGGATTGATGGGGGTTAGGGGGAGATGCTGGGGAGGATCGCTATGTGACATTTGAGACACTTCAAAAGCCCTTCAGTCGGGTGTCAGAATCCCAAGAATCTGGGACTGAAATATGACGCCATAAAAAGTAAGACAAACAAATAAAATGTACAGTCAATCAAAAAGAACCTAAGATGTCCAGATCTCATCTTTAAGAACTCTGTCAATGTTTCAGCCGATGGTGTGGTGTTAGTGTACAGTATATTTTATATATAAAATATATGGTTATCATATTGTTACATACAGCAACAGGTGCAAGTGTGTGCAAGGCCACAAAAACATCATTAACTGCTGGACCTCAGTTACAAACACAAGCATTGTGAGTATTTCTAAACCTCAACAAATGCCGCTCGGTTCTCATAACTCACTTGTTTTCACTGAGTGGATGTGTCAGCACAACATTGCATAATTACCAGTAATTCCTAGGGCAAGACTTCCTATTAAAAAATATTTCCTCACTTAAGAGCCACAAGTCTTATTTTGGTTACAAAAATTACATTTTTTTTTCCAAAACTGCTGATATGAGGTTACAGTCTGAATTACAATCAAATGTAATTTTACCAAATCAACTCTAAGCTGAATACTTTTCACATTATTATTCTTTAAACTATATTTATAATTCAGTAAATATAAATATCCAACCTTGGCAAAAATTTGTTTTGCTTTTTGATTTTAATGGTAATTATCTGAATCATTTAATGTATCTGTTGAAGATTGAAATACTTGATTGTGTTGTACATTTTGCTACAAGCGTTTTGTTACCAAAAAATTTTGCATCCATGGTAAATGTTGTGTTCAAATACAGATAACTAATTTTTTAGATGAACAATTGGTGACTGATTGAATTTGGTGAAGAAAGATACCAACAGGAAACAACAGGTTTGGTTTTATATGGAGTCCATCAACCAGAAAGAGCCGCACAGCTCCCAGTATAGACTCAGTGTCCACTCAAATGTGAGGACAAGAAGACAACGGAAGAAAACAGGAAACAGGTGATCCCAGTGACACCTAAGAACTGTTGATACAGAGCAGAAGGGGATTGTGGGAGAGGAAACTCACAGCACATGTTGTTGCAAAGAATTAAAAAGGATGGACTGACACAGATATACACTTTGATACTGACACATAACTTCATAAGCATGAACAGACACAGTTATTGACAAATGTCTGACTGCACACACTGACCTCAAACTTTTCCATGTCTCAGTACAGTGCTATCTGGAGTAGGCAGGGTGACAAAGCGCTGGCGCCTATATACTGGCACCCATCTGTCAGCACCGGAAAAACCTGACCTACACTCTATTCCTCGTTCTGTTCCTAGTACAGGCCGCTCGTCAGCTGTCAGGGTTAACACTTGTATCCTCAGTGCTTATTTACCAGCGAAGGTGAGAATGAAAGAGGACACTGTGCAAGTGCAGACAGAATACAGTATATACTATTGAAATGCACGTTTTGCCACTGAAAGGATGAAGAGAACAGTGATCAGAAAACAAATTTCTTTTTGTTGTCATTGCTTAACATATAGCAGCGACGGTCCCTTGCATTGTAACCTTCAAGGGTTTTAAAGCTGCATTTCAGCAAAAAATATTTATCCAATGGAACACAAAGTAAAAGTGCTTTTAAAAAAAAGCTTCGGACATTTAAAAAATATGTTTCAGATTAGTTTTTCCAATTGGATCTTTGCACTCAACATTAACACCCCAGATCTTATATCTGATGGGTTAAACAACAGCAGATAGACTCTCCAAAGATTACCAGATCTCATCAAAAACTCTTGGACAGGAAATCCAAAGTATTTTTTAAAATTTTTATTTATTTATTTGTGTTTTATCCATTCATAAAGTATGACATATGGATGAGGAAAACATTTATTTCTGATTGACTGAAAGGATGCCTCAACTATAATCACACTTAAGCAACATTAACTGATATTCTTCAGCCATGTTGAGCTTTCAATATAAATAAAACACTATACAATCCATGTTATAAAGCTGTTGTAAAAACATACACTGGACAATCAAACAACTATAGTGCAATATTACTTAATGTCAAATGACTCCAAAATGTATCACCTCTCAGTAATCGCATGATTTCTCAATTGACAAGTAGAGTATTTCCTTTTATGAGCAATAAAAAACAAATGCTTTAGGATGATTATACTGAAACTATAGGCCCCGGGGTAGAAAGTCCTGTGATCACTGACAGACAAGTTAGTTAAGTTATGATCACGGAAACAAAACTGAGTACACTTGTGATTTCCAATTAGCCCAATTACCTGAATATGGATAGAAAATGATTTGTGAACATCAGAACTTTCTCAGTCTTGGACCTATCTGCTATATCTAACTGCATATTTTCATCTTGGCTCCACATGGACAAGAATTGCCAGAGGTATTCAGAAATCTGTGAGACTTGAAGATGAAAGTGGACACTGGACACCAGGACTACCACAATGAATGCAAAGTCCTGACAGTGAAGCACAGATGTGGAAGTGTGATGAAATTGAGCCGCATGAGAACAAATATTGTTGGGAAAATGTCATTTATAGATGGAAACATCAGTGCCTGTGGATATACTACAATACTGGCTACAAAATGATTCCCAGTCTGCAGCAGCTTGGCAGAGAGAAACATTTCAATATAAGAACGGCACAAATCACACAAGCGTTTCGAACAAAAACCAAAGTGCAAATTTTGACCTGGACAAATATATCACCTGACCTGAACTCAGTGGAACACATTTGGGGCATTTCACACCTAGCAGACATTATTTGAGTCAAGACATTGATAATAGTGCATAAAAATAATGACTCTGCCTACCCACAAATGTATCTTCATAGCATTATTCTGGAAATCACATGAAGCTTCCAAAAATGTTATGAACTATTTTTCTAGGTGTACAAGGAAAGAGACAGTAAACAACATATTATTTCACATTGCTGTGTCCTTCACTTCTGTTATTTTCTTAGACTCGTCCATAGCACAGCCACTATATTAGGTGTCTGACAATTTACGCAGGACATGGCAACACAACATAGAGCTATGAAAGTAGGAGCAGAGTGGTGGTTGATTGGTCTGGTGTTGAGGCCAGTGGGAGGTTTAAATGTACCCTGTCGGACAATCTCTAAAAATCCCCAGTCAGAAAAGGTTACATGGTAAGATGAGAGCCAGTGTGGTATAGGAGCACTGTTTGGGAATGAGACTGACGCAGCCAAGCCACTCTCACCACATATAGAGTTACTCAGCAGGAAGACCCAGACAGTACATAATGCTTATTCTACTGCCACAAGCTTTCCAGTAATCCAATATCACTCCGGTGCAATGGCACGAACAACATGGACGCAACACGCTTCAGTCCAGAGCCACAATTATAGACTGTGTCACACGCAACAAATGTATGCCGTGGGATAATGGCTGCTGTTGTGGTGAGTCCGCATTTAACAACACTGGAGCTGGGCAAGGGAAAGCTGAAATGAAGATGGAGGTGGATAGTCACGAAGTACATTAACCCTTGTGACCTAAATCCTTTGCCCATCTATATTTTGTACTTTCCACACATACTGTTCATGCCGATTTTTGGTAACAAACCCTTTGAAGAGGGAGGAATTGTGAACTAAAAGTGCACCTCCCACCCAAATGGGACCATCTACTAAGGCGGGCTAGTAATAGACTAGAGATTTTGGTCCACTGACAACAGATCAGTGACAGCTCTCTGATCCAGGTCCAGCTCCGGGGCCCCTGACTCATCCAGGGTTTCCCTCACAAATGGCATCCGTGCCCACAAAGGATTCACCATACCATCATTATGACTGAGACCAAAAATAATTTCAAATAGCACAACAACAAAGTGCTAAATACTCTCTCGTGAATTGCCATTTTGAAAGGCCGGAATACAAATGAGCATCACCACGTTTGTTCATCTGCATCCTCTTTTACGCAGTTGTATGTGTGCTGCAGCAGCATGTGTGCTGTGTAGTCATTAACACGATATCAGAGCTGTGAAAAAAAAACATTAAAATTGGAGCCCAGATTTCCTAGTTCACATACACTACCGTTGAAAAGTTTGAGGTCACCCAGGCAATTTCATGTTTTCCATGAAATCTCACACTTTTATTCATGTGCCTGTATTCTTCATGAATCTAATCATCAATTAGCCTTTCAACACCATTAGCTAACACAATGTAGCATTAGAACACAGGAGTGATGGTTGCTGGAAATGTTCCTCTGTACCCCTATGGAGATATTCCATTAAAAATCAATCATTTTAAGCTAGAGAAATCATTTACCACATTAACAATATCTAGACTGGATTTCTGATTCATTTAATATTATCTTCATTGAAGAAAGCTGCTTTTCTTTCAAAAATAAGGACATTTCTAAGTGACCCCAAACTTTTCAACGGTAGTGTATTATTTTCATTCGTGTGATGTTTGGTGTTTATTTGTGATGACTAGCTGTATACACAGAAAACTCGATTGCTTGATTAAATTCAACAAAATAAATGATCAAATGGATTTCCAGATAATATGAACTACAAAATCGCTGCACAGTGGCATAGTTAGCACTTTCGCCTTGCAGCTAGAAGATCCCTGGTTCGCGTCCTGGCATTCCTGGGATCTTTCTGCATGGAGTTGGCATGTTCTCCCTGTGCATGCGTGGGTTTTCTCCGGGTGTTCTGACTTCCTCCCACAGTCCGAAAACATGCTGAGGTTAACTGATTGTTCTAAATTGCCCGTAGGTGTGAATGCAAGTGTGATTGTTTGTCTGTATATGTATCCCTGTGATAGACTGGTGATCTGTCCAGGGTGTCCCCTGCCTTCACCCTAAATCAGCTGGGATAGACTCCAGCTCCCCTGTGACCCAAATGAGGATTAAGTGGTGTATAGATACTGGATGGATGGATGGATGATCTGCAAAAGAAATCTGCTGAATGCACTTACTGCAAGTGTCTTTGGGCAAAAGCATCTGCAAATTGAACATCATGTAAAGCAACTAGCTAAATATGAGTAGCTATTCTTCCACATTTGCCTAAAAATTGAAAAACATTTTTTACTTCGGATGACAATATTATATAAGCTACCTGTTTGAGCACTGCATTGATGCCAACGACACCATGCATTTATAGCTACACTATACCTGCAGTGCAAATATATCTTGATCAATCTATTTGTGCATATTTTCCCATAATTCACCCTGAGAAATTTGGTATTTTTGGAAACATCATGACAAGATTTGAAAATACAGATATGCAGATTGGTTTGCTTCATTTTGTAACATGCAAAAAGTTAACTCTCTGGGAGGTTTGCAGGGTTTAAGTGTGTACATGACAATACAAAGAAGTCCACATATTTTCTGTGTAGCTCCACCTGCTGCTTTTCTATCTGACAAACCTACATGTGTCACCACAAGCTGATGACAGTTTGTTCTTTCACAGTTCAGCTGCCACGATAATGATTACGACCACAGCGAGACAGTAGAAAATTCTTTTCATGGAATAGCGGTGCTGTGTGACGTCAGCAAAGTGTGTTTCTTCATGTATCTGTGTGTTTGGGATGCAGAGGGCAATTAGGCTCAGCCTGTAAATATATTACAAAAGCTCCACAAGTGTGTGTCTTAAATAGATGCAAACCAGCGTTCTTCTGCTATTCCCAGTTTCCCGCTTACTGTCAGTGTTACGTAACATGAAGACAACTGGGTGTGACAGGACATGAGAATGATAAATGGTGACCTGGTGGAATGACTATCAGTCCCATCGCCCCAAAACATGCACACACATACACACAAATACATTACTGTTCAAAAGTTTCGTCACTTAGAAATGTCCTGATTTTTGAAAGAACAGCAGTTTTTTTCAAAGAAGATAACACTAAATGAATCAGAAATCCAGTCTAGACATTGTTAATGCGATAAATGACTATTCTAGCTGGAAACAGCTGATTTTTAATGGAATATCTCCATAGAGGTACAGAGGAACATTTCCAGCAACCATCACTCCTGTGTTCTAATGCTACATTGTGTTAGCTAATGGTGTTGAAAGGCTAATTGATGATTAGAAAACCCTTGTGCAATTATGTTAGCACATGAATAAAAGTGTGAGTTCATGGAAAACATGAAATCGCCTGGGTGACCCCAAACTTTTGAATGGTAGTGTACATACACACAAAAACCAGCACAGTAGCAGAAGATCTCATATGTCAGACTGTGAACACACACTGGTAAGTTACTCTTAGAAGTCAAAAAAAGCTGAATATAACATTTTGTTGCCAATTTAACATGGCCAATGTGTTCCGAAAAAAAAAACTTTATCAAAGCTGTTAATGAAACTTTTCGTAACTTGGTGATGAGAGAGAGTTATTGACTTAGACAGGACTCCACCCTGCCTTCTGCATTGAGCAAGGCATTAATCCTAAATCGTCACTCTGAGGGATTCTGAGAAATAGATTCTTACTGACTGAGATAATGCAGTGAACCAGTAAATATACTTCAAATGATACAGTTTGCAATGAACCTTCTGTGCTTTTCAAGATGGGTCTCCTGGTTCTCTTATTGTGTTGATATTTACTGTTTGATATGTTCCTGTGCTGTGGTGTGATATCTGACCCATTTCAGGATACTACACCCCCACGAAAACCTTAAGCAGCTAAAACTAACACACGCCCTCCCCACAATACAGCGAAAGAATACTTTAGAAAAAAAGAGTTCAACATAAATGATTATTTCTTCCTGTTACTGCAATTATCATTAATGTATCTCTGTAATCACCGTTTACTCTGTTTATAACTGTTCACATTTTTTAATTAATTACACCTTTTAAGAAAGTTTTCATATTAAGTTAGTTAATATGTGCAACATTACCCACATGTAGCCGGCTTTCTAAATGTATCGTGCTGTCTGTCACGTACAGCATACACATATACAGTAATATAGAGTAGCTTAAAAATAATGAGGTTACTATGATGTTTATAACACTTAAATGAAGACAGAAGCAACAACAGCAAAAAAACCCAGCAATATAAAGAGTATATGATTAGGATTAAATAAGCTAAAACATGCATAATCATCCAGGCCATGCTTTAATTGTAAGATACACATGTTCTGTCTTTCTGCCACTAGATGGCAGAAGATGACCACAGACCTATGACTCTGTCCAAGCACAGGACTGATGACAGCCTGGGAGTTTGGAGGCTGCAGTGTTTTGTTGCTGTTCCCTGGTTACTTTGAACCCTGACTAACTGCCCCCAATGCACACACATAATCACACAAATCCAAATGGCCAGTGCTTGCCATGTAAGATCTACTGTACATGGTGAGAGACCATAAACACGACCTGCAGTCAAATATCAGTTTGACTGACAGCTGTGGCTTCACATTGGCCACAAATTGAATTCAGCTTCTTTTCGTGCTGTTCACCCTTTACTACACCTGCACACTTTTTAAGTGTCAAACTTAAAAGCCATACACATTATACTTATAATTTCATTAAAAAACTAACAGACACACTAAAAATTACTACCCATACTTGATATATGCTTTTTTTTTAGTTACAAAAGAATAGGTTTCTTCCCTAGATGAAATTTGCCTTACATAATACCTAGAGTTGTCAAAGAAAATGGAGTGATATCACCTATTTGTCAATTACAGCCACATTCACACATTAAACATTCCTGACACTGGAATATATTGTACAATGTACTGCTGTGCTGCAAACTCTCCTCATGCAGACAATAATTCAGCCTACAAGCTGAATTACAATGACCAGTTTTTGTTGAATCTGTCAAATAAAGGTTGATTAAACTTATCTATTATTTTAGCTTTCATTGTACAGCCATATCCACTGTATATTCTTGAATTTATGCACTGCAGGCTGACTGCCACACCCGTGAGATCTGATTTATGTGTCCGTTGTTGATTTGCTTTGATTGTGTGCACCTGGCAGGTCTCATCAGAGTTTTGACTATGAACACTCATGAAACCAACACTTTGTTACCTGTCGGCATCAGTGCAAACATTAATGTAAACAGTCCAGCACATAGTGACAGGGTGTAAGGCAAGCTGGGACAGGACAGTAGGACATCAGGTTCCAGACTGACAAGTGGCAAGAAGGAACAACTGGAACAGATGTGGAAGGTGAAGCCCACAGTGGAACCAGGGTAATGGGAGCATTAGGGGCTGCGATCCTCAATTTGCAAGAGTTTCAGGTTACAACAGGTCTGAGGTCTCTGTCCAGAGGAGTGCAGTCCTAGGAACAGCTAACATACTGCACATGCCTCCACCCAGCACAGGAAGTTGATGAAGTCTTGAAAGTTGGTGCTACCAAATCCTACAGTGTCCCAACTTTTCTTGATTACTTCCAACCCCCTCTGTCTGCATAAAAGTAGTGTTGGAACACACCATGGCACCAGACCCTCCAGAGCATTATTTGAACGGTATTGTACTGCAGAAAGTAGTGTGTTGATATAAAAATGTAGAGGAAAAGACAATTAACAATAGAAGAGAAACAGACAATCTTAACACTTAACATGTAGGTCTTTCCTACAGATAAAATGTGAAGAAAGTCAAGGTGTCAGTGAGTAGAGTCTTCTTCACCATCAAAAGGCACTCAGAAACTGGAGACAAAACCATAACAGAATCAGAAGACAAGTTTCTGAGAGTCAGCAGCTTGGTAGTAGACTACTCACAGGACAACAGCTTTAAGCATAGCTTAATAGTGGTTGTAGTAAGAAATCTCAGTCGATGTTACCATATGTTTTCTACCCTAGAACATTAGGTCCCTCCTGTAGTGGAATTAACATATTGTTACGTCTGCTCTTATTGTGGTGGCCCACTGGCATGTACAAATATGAATACATTTATCCATTCATTTGCTATACCTACTTTGTCCTGCAGAGAGGGCTGAAACCTATTCCAGCTGACATTAGGCAAAAGGCAGGGTACACTCTGAACAGATTTCCACTTCTTCACAGAGGAGGCCAACTCAGAGATACAGACAACAATACACCCTCACACCTACAAACAATTAAGAATCATCAATTAAGCTGCCATGTATGTCTGTCTGTGTACTATGGGAGGAAACCCTGGCACCTGTAGGAAACACATACCGACACAGGGAGAACATGCAAACGCCACACAGAACAGTCGATCAAAATCAAACCCAGAACCATCCAGCTGTGAGGTAACACCGCGCTGCCTCACGTGCAAAAGAAGGCAGCTACTTAAACTTACATGTAAAGCAGGCCATAGCCATTATTAGTGGAACATTTTCAAACAAAACTGTCGACTTTGAGCCTGACCAGCTCTGTCTACACATGTTCCTATGTAACTCAGTGCATTCTCAAATACGTTTACCTAAATGTTTGCTTGTCATGTATTAGGAATACATTTCTAATTACCATACCTTTGCCTTTATTTTATTGTTGCTCAGTGTTTGTCAATCACACACTACTGCTCAAAAGTTTGGGACCACTTAGAAATGTCCTTATTTTTAAAAGAAAAGCAGTCTCTTTCAGTGATAATCAGAAATACAGTGTAGACATGGTTAATGTGGTAAATGACTATTCTAGCTGGAAACGGCTGATTTTTAATGGAATATCTCCATAGGAGGTACATTTCCATCAATCATCACTCCTGTGTTCTAATGCTGCATTGTGCTAGCTAATGGTGCTGAAAGGCTAATTGATGATTAGAAAACCCTTGTGCAATTATGTTAGCACATGAATAAAAGTGTGGATTTTCATGGAAAACATGAAATTGTATGGGTGACCCCAAACTTTTAAACGTTTGTACATATTAGACAGGTCAGGACACCCTGGTAACCCAGGAAATGGAGTTGAACTTTGGAGTGAAACATGTCTTTTTAACCCAATCCATGGCATTTTCCTATACTTAACCAAACAGTGAGTGAAAATGAAACTTTAGTCTAATAGTAATGGTCCGTTGGAGACACAGTCCCCTGAATTTTGGGTGAAAGACCTGTTGTGAGTTCATGCCTCCATCTTTGCTTCATCCACCTAACACAAACTTTGTCTTTGAAACTGGAAGCCTTTTGTACTATGTTATAGTCTTACCTTTCGGGGAGAAAATGTGCTTCTTGCAAGACATTAATGGAACTTTGGTTGTATAGGAGCAGAGTTTTTTGAGACAGGCTTTTTGCGTGTTATAAAAACATTCTGTCTCAAAAGCATTGGCTTCATGTGACAGCTTGCTTTAGCATAATGTGTAGAAATTGCTTATCAATGCTGGATTCCAAATGAACATTTTAGATTCAACAGATTTGGCCTGATGACCAGCCCACAATCTTAACGTAACTATTTGTTTGTCTTTATGTGCGTTTTCTTAGGGAGTGCCTTGGTAGGCTGTTTAGCAGACCGGCCTTGGCACAAGATGATACATCATTTCATTTACTCATCTCAAAGCCCAAGCTGCTTTGTACATGAGCATCTATAACTCACCATGCTAAGTAAAGAAGGGCAGTGGTTAGCCATGCACTCATGCTTTTGTGTACTGTGTTTGTTTGTGTATGTTTATTAGCCTCCACCCCAATGCACTTGCACTGCGCTGTTTATGAGTTATGCAAACGTCTGAAAGTGGACACCATCCGAGAGGCCTGAGGAGTCCAAGCGAAAACAGCACATTCCCTTGGAGCCCTCATACCAGAGAGAGACAGCAGGATAAAGATGGAGCCAGAGAGCCAACAACCACATGTAGGTTCTGTAACTAATTACTAGAACAGCCTATGACGTGCTAATTTAGTAAACTGAACCATTGTTACAAAGTGCTTTTTGGGTTTTCTCCAGTATATGCCTATAATGTTTGTATTTATAGTAAAAGCTAAGCACAAGAAAAAAGCTTGGCAATATTCAGCTGTGCTTCTAAATCAGTGCAGACCAAGCAAAAAATGTAATGAAGCCAATAATACTGTAGCTAAGGCCTGCCTTCTATTCTTTAATGTTCTGGTAAATGTTGAGAAATTGATTATCTGTGTAAAGTTCATTTAAACTAAACATTTCAAAGTGAGGGCTTTTTTTTTTTTTTTTTACAATTATTTTTTTCTACATCTGTTGACCAAGCTATAAAATGTTCGTGATAAAGTGGTAACTGTGTTTGAGCACACTACAGCATTAGTGTTATTGTAACTTCACACAGTAATATTAGGTTTTAAGGAAAACATATTTTATCTATTTTACTAAATGTTTGCTAAATATACTGGAAGCTTTTGAAATTCTGTATGTTTAAAATGTTAGTAAATTAGTAGCACCTTTGCTAATCATGCACTTGAAGTGTAAACAAAGTTACAAATCAAGGTCAGAGTCTATGACTTGACCGTGTTCAAACATCTAAAAAGTTTCTTTCAAGATCTTCAAAAAAAATCACCAAGAGAAGTCAGTATGCCGAGGGCAGCAGGATTTATTTGTCGGCCAAAATCCAGGAGTAATTCTTAGCAGTGATAACACCCCTAGAAGAACTGAAGATACTGAGCTGTGCACCGCCTTTTTGTTGTGAACGTTGGTCATTTTTCCACACCTATAGGGCATATGATAGGAGTGACAGTTTTTACACCCTTATACCTTTCTCAATCTATTGGTCAGATCATGACGTCAGATTATCATATTTCACTCTAGATCTCATTTTACAGAAGAAATGTGCATTGAGTTATCATTAGGTCATCTTTTACAGAGAACATGCCCAGACATGTTCAGATTTTTTGCTCCACATCTTACCCTTATTATTATGTGATAGATTTCATGCATATCATTCCAATATATGTTAAAAGTTATAAAAAGTTTACACCATTATGTTTGAGAGCATATGTTTTACTTCTGGTCTTCAGTCTAATAGCATTTGCCGTAATTATATCCTCTCTTATTTTTAGCACATCGTACCCAAAAAACATTACACTGCACATTTCCATTTATTTTTGTTCGACAGCATCAATTCAAAATCCCAATTTTAAAAAGGAGAGTCCAGTCTTAATGTGTTGAACAGCTAGAAATGTGGATTCCTTCCATCACCTTTTTATTTTACAAGGAAATCCTTACCTTTTTCTCAGACATACTGAATGATTTCAAAATTCCCTCTGACTTTGTGTTCTGCCCAGACATCATCTATCAACAGGGAATTCTCCACTCAAACTAAAGGCTGCTATATAGTTTTAAAATGCATGTCAGGTTTAGTTAATAACTTGTAACACACAGTCATTAAAAAAATCTATTCTAAACATCTTTCTTTGTACTTCTAAATTCACAAATGTATCACATGAAACCATTATGGGCTCTCCTTTATCCCTCCTGTATTTGTCTGTGTGCTAATTTTGTCTGAGCTATGTGAGAGTGAGAATCTGAGGCAGGAGAAGCCCTTCTCACATTAGTCATGCTCAGGCATATTAACACAAGCTACAAGTTACTCTGTACAAGCCTTTTACAAAATCATTTGCTTGTGTCAGTCCAGTAGAATTTAACTTCTTGATTTGAGCGATTAACTGGGGATGTTATACTTGACATGCACAATGGTAACTGTATAACTTATTAACTTGTCATCAGTTGAGGTTCATATACGATGTACATACTTATAACACTTCTCTCCATTAAATGCTGTTTAAATGCAATTTGTTAAGATCCTAACACAAATAAACGCAGTTACCACATTTTACACTATTAAATAGTTTCTGAAGCAGTAACACAAAGCATAAATAGGTAACACAGTAACATTGCTTAGTACATATTGTCAATGTCTAAATAAAAAAATCTGACTTGGTCTCTACTGAAATTGGCCAGTTTATATTTACCACATTATTTTCATGAATTTTATATGATAATTAAGTAACTGAGGTTACTTACTCAGATGCAATGACATAAAACATTAATCGTTTAAGTTTTTTTCTTAAAGCGACTATTTATTTTACTGTCTTGTATTGTCTACAGTGATACAGAAGACAGAAAGAAGCGTTAGTATGTTTGCGAAAGCATGCATAACAAGATAAACAATATGCAGTACATTTGTTAATCGGTTTCGCTATTTAATGTTGATTGAATGGTCTACTACTAAAGTTGCAGCAGTGTAACCATTCTTTCAAGAAATACAATGCAAACATCTCTGTAGTGTCAATAATATGAACCTCCAAAATTTTCTAGAAATGTGAGGGATTTTTCTGCATAGTTGACATTTTCCCAATCACTCGTGCTGATTTAAATTTTTTTCACACAAATACACTGCCTGGATTTTGGAGTTGTCACCTGGATTTAACTAAGCAAATAGTGAATATGTTTCAGCTGCAACAACCTATTTAATCCTAACTGATGCAGTGAAGCTTCTCATTTCTTAAACAACCATGTTGGAAGACACCCTGTGGTCATGGAAAAGATGTTAATCTGTCTCAGAAGGGTCAAATTATTGGCCTGCATAAAGCAAAGAAAGCCACTAAGGAGATTTCTGAAACTACTAAAATCAGGTTATTATCATAACCCAGAAGGATAGTGATGAAGAGAGGTGGATGAAGTGATGCACTCATCATAGCTATTGTCTACAAGCCTTTAGGGGTTAGGGTTATGATCTGGAGTGGGTCAGGTTCTGCAACATTATGTTCCCAAAGAATGAGGTCAGCTGACTATCTGAATATACTGAATGACCAGGTCTTTCCATCAATGGAGTTTTATTCCCTGATGGCATGAGTATATTTCAAGATGACGATGCCAGGATTCATGCGGCTCATATTGTGAATGAGTGGATCAATTAGCATGACACATCATTTTCACACATGGATTGGCCTCCACAGAGTCCAAACCTCAGCCCCACTGAGAATCTTTGGGATGTGCTGGAGAAGATTTTGCGCAGTGGTCCGACTTTCCCATCATCAATATAAGATCTCAGTAGGAAATTAATGCAACTCTGAACAGAAATTAATTCTGTGACATTGCAGAAGCATATTGAAACGATGCCACAGTGAATGAGTGCTGTAATCAAAGCTAAAGGTGGGCCAACAAAATATCAGAGTGTGCGACTTTTCTTTTTGGCCGGGCAGTGTATATTGCTTCCAGGATGCTGTAGGCTGGATTTTTTATCTGAAAACCTCAAGTTGAAGAACGTTGTAATTTGGCATGAATGTTTACGGGAATGACCCGTTAAGTAGTCCTTTCAGTCTTCTTCAACTACAAGTGCACCATGACAACAAATACTGGTCACTGGATGTAACTTCCAGTATGTATGAAGGAAAACACTGGAGGCTTGTTGTGCTAGCTTGTGTGGAGAATTTGATGATGTTGTTGATGGCAACGTTAGAGAGAACACTGAACAATGCTATTGAGAGAGAAAATACTGTTCATTTTCCTCTCTGATATTAACCAATCAGCATTTGTCTTCCCTAAGTTTAACCACTTCGCGTCCAGACCTGCACATCAGTTTTTCAGGGCCTACCATGTAGTAGGTACTTTTATCCCTAAAAACTGACCTTGGCAGAGGTTCTACAGTAGCAATCAGAATGTGCCCAAAGATTCAGTGGAAAATGGCCAGATGCCAGCTGAAGTACAAGGTTGGTTCAGCAGCTTGGATAGATCTCACTTCAACAAGATTAACCTGCTGCTCACACATTTCTAAAAGCTTTAATTTGAGCTTCATTTTAAGTCGTATTAGATGACACTGATCTTTTGTCCATTTTTTTATCATAAAAACATAGCTTGCAGTGACAACAAGATGACACTTTAATCTACATAGCCCTAACAGAAGACAATGATATACAGAGTTATAAATCCAGTGGCAATAACCCCATTGCCAGCATAACAACAAGATAGAGTAATATAAACATTAAGATGACACTGACAGGTATTAACGGCTGAAAAGCACGACGATTCACCACTTTATGAGCCGTCAATTACATTTTGTTCCTGCAGGATTAAGCTAACATGATACAGTGGTTTATACTGGACACAGAAGGCATGGTGTGGAAGGCTTTGACTCGTCCTGGAGCGGTGGAGTGCACTGCCATTGGACTGAATTTAGATGTCACTTTCAGTGACATGTGTGTGCTGCATGTTTGATGACACTGTGTTTTCCACTGACAGCATACTCACATTAGCTACAGTGCAATGAAATATTGCTTTACTTGCCAAGTGCTACTGTTGTTGGATTGTTTTGTCCAAGCAGCATGTTACTGTGCTGGAGCAGGTCAACCCAACCACAGAAATGTTACAGATGCCAGAGATAATTTAGCTCATTAGTTTTACTGCCAGGTTACAGTGAACTTCTTTAACTACTACTTTGTCCTGATTGTGGACCATGTTAATATGTTCACATCACCTTAAACATGACTTCTCCTTGGAGTGAAAGCAGAAACTACAGAGCACAGATAACACCAGCACAGCAGAACTCAGATAACCTTCTTTCCAAAGTGGAACTTCTGATAATCAGAATACGTAGATGACATTGCAGCCAGAGTTACATCATGATTTTAACTGATTGCCTGAATGCCCTGCACCTTTCTTGTGTACAGCCCATATAGGCTTACAAGACGCTTATAAATAACCTGAAAAATCACGTGAAAATCATGATGTGCTGATTCCCTACATTTTTTTTAAAAGAGTACATTTTAAAATATTCATTTCATATAACAGAAATGCCCTGTTGTGTCGGAATCAGCACCCTCTGTGTCAGTTGCCAGGCATCTTTTTTAAGTCTCACTAAAGTCTCTACTTTAAAATAACATTCAACATATTATCCTGAGGTCTAACAGCGTAAATGCAGCAACAAAATAAGGATTTTTCCCATCTTGTGATTTAGAAAGCAGTAAGATGCAGCACAATCCTCAAAACCTATTTCATTTTAATTAATAGGGTGATTTTTGTTCATTCTACACCTCATTTTACTGAAAGTCCAGAAGAACTGTCTTTGCAAAGTAAAGTTCCCCAAAAAATGTAGACATGTCATTCAAAATCAAGATGTTCATAATTCAGATGTTTGCTAACCTGTTGTGATAGGTCGCCATTATTTATTCAAAAAACTGGAATATTCTATATAGAAATTGTGAAGATTTTCGCAGTTTCATCACTACAGAAAATGCCAAATGTCTTATGGTTAAGAAATTCTATAATTTCTCTGGATCCTGATCTACAGCAAATCCAGCCATTTGCTCCATGGCTGAACTTCCCAAATACATGTATTGTAAATCTTTGCAGACAAACAAACTAGGCAACATGTTACAGACAACAAACACCAACAGCTTTCTAGTCCATCTAAATGACAAGAAAAGAGACTTCTATCTAGATTACATTGCTTTGGCATCAAGAAGGTAAGGGTAAGGGTGATAATGAGATAACATCCTTCACATAGTTTCCTGTTCCAACCAGCCTGTATCTTTTCAGCCTCTGCCATATTCCACACCGTGACACATTTGTTGATTTAATGCTCTACACTTCTGCTGTTCATTCAGACTGAATGAACCTCTGGCATGCTCCCAAATTCAAATGCAGCCCAGGTGCACAAACACAAACTCCTCTCCTACTGTATTACCTGTATGTCTGCAGGCGCTGCGGTCCTACCCCTCTTCTTGACGGAGAATAATTTCCACAGCCCTCGCCACAGGAAAGTGGCCACCAGACACACACTCCCTAATATCCAAATATCTTTATCCCTTAGAAAGTTCTCCATGATGGAAGACTTCCACTTCCTGTTTGTGTCGTCCTCCTGCTCAGACTGTCTGTCTTATCTCAACCTCTCTGCCACCTGTGGCCAAGGAATCTTGGGTGGCCGACGACAAGATGTCGACATGGGGCGAGACAGCAGCAGTTGGTTATGAAATAGCTGGACTCCTGTAGCAGGACATTGAATGCTCAATGTCTTGCTCGCTACAGCCTCGGGACAAGGACAGGGTTTCCGTGCTGTCAAACCACCCGCCCTTCCAGCCACCTATTCGCCCTCCACCCGGCTTCCTTCCTACCTCCCACCACAGGACCTAAAAGGAGAGGACATGCTGTCTCTGAGACGAGAGTGGGACAGGTGGTGTTGGGTTCAGGGTGTCGTTGCTGTACGCAGAATCAGATGCCTGCTGCAGCTACTGGCATGTTAGTGAGACCCCTGTGGTATCTTTTAACTTCGGACGCAGCACTTCATGCATGCATGCACACTCCGGGCAGTCACTTTGGCTCTTTACCTCACTAATGGACACAGTCAAGTGCATGCATCATTGCAAATACAGAAAATGACAAAAAGAAAAAGTACAGAAGCATGCACGCTTGTAAACAAACACCTGAATCTGTGTGGTGCTAAGTTTATCCTTTCTGTGGTCACATGCTGCGCAGGTGACAATAGCACAAGGGCTGAAATAGATGTCATTTTCAGCAGATTATTGCATCAACACTGTATTAGAGGGAAAGTAAAAAATGTATTGCCATTTAATTGCTGCAAGTACGACGCTATTACAATGTTTGGGCTTGTAGAGTCCTAAATGACACCTTTTGAAAAGTGACAGAGATATACAAATAAGTAGCAAAAGTCTACTGAAAATAGAAAAACACCCACAAAAACACCCCTGCTCCTCCTATGTACTGTTTATCCAGCACACACCACCTACAGACCTGAACAGATCTACTCTGTTCGTGTTATCAGCAGAGGACTGCAGTTTCTTCTTTGGACTGTAAGTGCCTCTGACAGCTATCTGTTCTGATGGAACTGGTGATTTATACTGTGCAGTGGAATGGGACCACTGTATCAAGCAGATCAAGCTCCTCCCCATGTCCAGTCCAACTTGATGGCTTATGGTATGAAGGACGTTTAACTCTGATGTCTTTAAGTGTTTCTTAGGTGATGATTTGTGCTCTTTGCAAGGATTCCTGGAAGTTAGGAACTCTGGGAAAGGAAGCACAGCTACAGTATGTAGGTCATTCTATTTTTGTTGAGTCACATTTCAGAAATGAACAGGAATACCTAAAAAACTAAGAGAATTTTTAGTTTAGTGGTGATGTGATTTTTATCCTTTAAAAACATTTTAAATAGACACAAGATTTTATTATTATTATTATTATTATTATTTTTACCGATTCTTCAAAATAGGCTTTTATAGAGCATCACACTCCAAAGCAAACTTGCTTTTAAAAAACAACAGCTGGCGGGGTGCTTGGGTCACAGGGGTTACAGAGCAGGACCCCTGGGAGGAAATGCATTCTCCAGTGGCAATCTGAGGAGAACGTCTGCACGGAACGGGGCTAGAGAGTGAAAATGAGGCCAGTAAATTTGCTTACTTGCATATTTATGAGGAGTATTTAAACTATGAAAAGTTCACCTGTCAGATGGATGAACAGAGGATGGAGAGCAAAAGCAGAAAAGAGAGTAGCAGGTACAAGGGTGCAGCTGAGGTCGAACTTCAGAGGTAGAAAATAAGGTGAGAGATTTATTCAATGGCTTCTATGATAGAGTGAGGATCTTAAATTACATGTGTTGCCTCCCATGCAACTAGAATTTCCCTGACCAGTGCGTGGTGGTCATTTTGAAAGCACCACTGATTTTTAGATGGACAAAATAATAAATACAATAAAGTGCCCTTACATACAGCAGTTATGGATTGATTCTTTCTGCATAGCTTAGACTGTATATTTTAGAAATAGAACTTAGAAAATTGCTACCAAAAGCAGGCTTTTACAAAAATAAAATCCAATTGTTTCATTTACTTTGCATGCTCAGTGATTAATTACCTTGGTGATAGTTTTTTTAAATTATCTTTTTTAAAAGGCTTATTGCCACATAATCACAGGTATAGTACTACCTGAGAATCAAGAGGGAAGAACCTCAAGTCATTTTTCAAGTCATTCCTTTTGCATGCTGAATATGTTTTTAAAATGTATCGACTGTGTTACAAATTTTTTTGTACTCGATGAAAACTGTTGTGTCCTTGCTCACAGCATGAGATTTACACTGTTTTCAAAACGTCATGTAGTGTCACTTAGTGGCATCTAGTGATGAGTTTGCAAATTGTAATCAACTGAGTACCCCTCACGTCGGCCGCCTCTTCAAAAGTGATAGAGGAACTTGTAATATACAACAGAAATGATTACACCCCTGTACAATATCACTTAAATGTCAAACAATTCTAAAATGTATCACCTTATGGTAACTGCTTCATCTCTAAGTTGAATGATGAGATATTTGATGTTAAATAAAACTACAAACAGAGAAATTAGAATTACCATATTAAAAATACAGAACCCAAGGTAAGAACTCCATAGCAATTGTCAGATGACCGGTATCACTACTAAGATTCACATCTTTTATTTTCAAGACTTTCCATACTTTGCATGTCTAACTTTATTTTTGCTGACAGACTCAATCCGTCTTAACAAAGAGGATACCAAATTTCTGGATAAAATTTCTTCCATTTTTCAGGGACTATATTTTTTTTCAGTTTTTCTTTGCTCTTTTGCAGGAAAAACTCTCCTTGTTATTACCAGGTATTAAGATATGATCCACATTTGAATCATTTGATATGAAAACGATATTGCACAGGGTTGGACTCACTCCTGTTCAGTATCACACCGGTGCATATAAAGGAATATCTCTAAACTAACAAAACACAAATTGAGTGATTACACCCAGAGGAAGTCATAGTTTTGAATATCACGGTCTGTTTCTACCAATAGACCCCCCCATCCTCCTTTACTTGTGACTGTGATAGAGAAAGTTGCTGTAGTCATAAACTTGAATGTATATATTTGCATTCCACTGTTGTATGAAGCTCTGATTCTACATTCAGTCATCCCTCTACACGTCGACTTTAGTTGCAGTTAAGGTTACCACCCGTCCCTTAAAATACGGAATCGTCCTTTATTTGACAATTAATTGTTGCATCCCGTATTGAATCAATACGGGACGCAAATTGTTCCGTATTTTCATAAACGCCCCGTACACGTCCGTCACACACTCATCAAAACTGCATAAGGAACAAAATAAAACACAGGAAATACTAAGGGCAGCCAATTTAAACTTCGTAGGACCCACGTAGCGAGGACCTGATGCCAGGTCCAGCAGATCACGCTGCTCCCGCGTGTTTAAAAATGTTTACACCCGAAACTCCACCACGTCCACAGAAGCAAAAACGTTTGCAAATGTACAGACGTGAGTGGTAAGAGTGGAACCCCTGGCTGTGGGTAAAAGGCAAACTGTGTTCTGTGTTGCTCATGGACTGGCTGAAGTAAGTCAGCATCAGGAGACCAACATGTAAGAAACATGAGAACAGAGAGAACCCAATCAGCAGGTCACAGTTTATCATCATCTAATCATCTCCTGAAGTCCATATGGTGAGAGACATCAGTATCTGGTTGTTAATTTACCAGAGGATGCTTATAATCATGCTGATGTGGTCCTAGACTCTGCAGTATTTTAGTGACTCAATAAATGCTTAAGTTGTTCAGTATTTTTTAATGCCTTTTAGTTTTTAATAAACATTTATATAATAGCCTATATGTAATCAATAAATGGCCTTTGCCTATCTAAAGAAAAACTCACTCAGAACTCTGATATGCTAACAGCACTAAATAAAACAATAAATACATGTATACACACATAAATAAGCTAATATATTAACTGTGTTAAGATAAGATATAGATGGGAAAAAATGTCTGTAGAGAATTTCTTTGTCCAGTATTCTGCATTCAGTTGTTTATGTTTTTGCGGGATACAGTATTGCTCACTGGTTGGTCATTACACTTTATTTCATTAGTATGGTTTCACTGTTTAAAATGATGCCACTTCTGTTCAGGCAGAACCTGTGATCATAAAACAACCGTGGTGGGCGTCCTTTATTTTAATTTCTGAAAGGTGGCAACCCTAGTTATAGTATCATGATCTACTCCACACCTCGCATCACAGCTCAAGTGCCTGTCCTAATTTTTAACAACTTATTAAATTAAAAATTAATCTAGGTAGTTTAAGATTACCTCTATATAGTTATAGTTTGAAGGTTTAATTACATGAAATTGCAAGCGAACGTGTTCTCTTGATATTACCTGACATTAACAGTAGCTCATATTTACCCAGGCTCTAAAGTCTGTATTCATTTCCTACATGAGCAGAGCAAAGTGGTCCAGGGCCGCCACCTTGTGGCTACAAGATCCGTGTCCCTAACGAAGTGCCAAACATTCATTTCAGTCTGCGGTTTTATGTGTGTGTGTGTGTGTGTGTGTGTGTGTGTGTGTGTGTGTGTGTGTGTGTGTGTGTGTGTGTGTGTGTGTGTGTGTGTGTGTGTGTGTGTGTGTGTGTGAGAGAGAGAGACAGACTGAGTTGAGGAGGTTCAAACAAGCAATAAAAAACATTAAAAGATCTGCAGCTCCCTCTGGTGAGCTTGCTGTATTCCACCTGTCAGGGCATGCTGTGCTTTGTAACAGGTGTCATGGACTGGAATAGTGTTTGCAATGGGCTTATTCAATTCCTCTTTTCCTGTCGCTGAATGCACAGATGATTGTGGCTCTGGTAGGATGCATGTGTTGTCATCAGGGGCACAACAATGTTACACCCTAATGAGGATTAAGGTGTATAGATAATGGATGGATGGATGGATGGATGGATGGATGGATGGATGGATGGATGGTAAAATGAACACATGGATACTGTGACAGCTCAATAGTTGATATTTGACTGCCATTTGAAGAGGAATGCTTGTTGTTATTAGCAACGTGGGATGGAAGGCAAGCCATCATAGAAGTGCCTTAAACCAGCATTCTTTCACACAGCCAGTGGTGAGCAACTTCCCCTGTTGCCAGAAGATGTCTGATTATGTAAAAGTCCATGAGTTAATGATCCTACCTCTTACTCGTCTGTTACCTCAGTAAATATTTCCCCAAACTTTGCCTCAACTTTAACCAAACCTAATAGTGTCCATCTCCAGTTTTCAAAACTTTTTAAATTAAACATGATGTAGATTTTTTGAAATGATGTCCCCTTTTTAAGTATATAGACAATAAAGCAGGTTTGCTTTAGAGTTAGGCTATCTTGTAATGGACAGATCACAACCATACTGGCATGCATAGTGTTCTTCAGTTCTTAGTCAGATGCCATCCTCAAAAGTTACATCTGGTTTCAAAAAAGCAAGATGGTGACGGTCAAATTCCAAGGTTGAGAAGTCTTCATATCAGTGGGTGACATCCTTGTCACTACATCCATCTTTTATATGTAGTCTACGGAGGAGGACCAGGGCATTTTCTATTTCCAGGAATCAGTGATTTATCTAATCAGAAACATGAGTGATGGTTCTGTGTGGATGATAAGAGTGAGGGGTAGAAAGTCAGTGCACAATACCTGTTGTTTTCCACCCTCCAGCTCCACATGTTTGAGTTCCCAGAAACAGCGCATAGTCTCCACCTTCTCCAGGTGCCGGTAGAATGCCAGTCGACCAAGACGAAGGCTGTTGCTGCGGTTACGGATGGCCTTCAGTCCCTCCATCTTTTCAACAATTGGCGACATTGGTATCGGTGGTGGTACTGCTGAAGAGGTGAGTCTTCCATTCTTCTTGCCAGAAACTGACTCATTATACGATGTATTCTTGTCTGACCTGAAATTACAGTAGACTTTTAATGAAGCATTATTTTTTCAGAAAAATCTTTGCATTTGACAGGAAATTCACCACCCAAAATGGATAACTGCTTCAAAAATGATTAGTCACGAGATTATTAGAAAATGCACCATCGGTTTACAAACGATTAATTTTCTTACGTGAATTATAATACAACACTGTCAAAAATTTCTTGTTCCAGCTTCTCAGATGTGAGAAGTCGCTGCTGTTTTCTGATTTAAATGAAACTTCATTAATTCTAATTCAGATTGTGGTTTGAGAGATCGGTCAGTGAAAACAAGACACCTGAAAGCCTCACCTACACCGAGGCTTCTGAGAAAATGTGGTAGACTTTCTTTAATGTTTTCCCATATCTTATAGATAACTTAAACTATTAGCTCATAAGCTTAACACTGCTTCAGTCCTACTACAATCTTCCATCAGGGTATATCTAACTTTATAATCAAATTTTGACTTGGAAAAAATGGGAGTTTTGTTGAGATAAACAGCAAAGTATTAACTCATTAGAGCCCCTACATTGAAATACATTGCTTCTTTTCTTTGCCTTACATGCAAATTGGGCATTTTTCACTACTTTCTGACATATATTATGTTACAAATGTCATAATACTGTCAACATTCCATTGAGAAGCAAGCAATACATTGACTAACTAGAAGGGAGTGTTTCTTTTTTAGCTAACACAGTGAGTTACATACCTGGAAAATCAATATACTGCAGAAAATTTGATTATGACAAAGTCGTTCTCTAGATGGATTTGCAGCATTGCTTTCAGTAATGCAACAAGCAATATTAAAGGGATTTCTACCTTGGTATTATGAGTACAACAAAATCTCTAGCCCAACTCTAATCCACAGTGTTGGAATAGCATTGCAGCACATAAGCTTTGATCCAGCCCTCCAGTGGGCAGCAGTGTCTCAGATCCAAATGAGATGACTGATGATGTGGTAGAGAAATTTGCTCTGACGCCTGCTGGTGACAGCTGGCTTTCTGCTGCGTTCTACCTGTTGAGCCTCCGGGGGAGTCATGGAAGATCACTGGGGATATTTATACCTCTAGGGTGTAAATGTCCTGCCTTTGCTTGAAAATTACGGAGGTCAGAGAGTAGCTGTAGTTTCAGCATGTTGCCTGAGCTCTAGACTGTGTGCAGCAGCCAGCACTGTTGTACATCAGTGGCTTTCTCAGGGTAGGATTTCAACTCCAGTGCTAAAACCAAAAGGGTGGCCAGGGATGCACCTGTCACTGCTCCTTATGTTGGTTTTTTTACATTTGGTGATTTATTTACGATAGGCAGAACTTCATATCATGTAATTCTTTTGTTGTTGTTGTAGAACACTATTTGCATTTCTGCATTCATGACACGATAAAGAATATTTGAAGAGATTTTAGAAGTATAGCGTAAAGTGTTAGAAGTTCTCTACCTATCTAAATTTTTTGTAACTTATTTTAGAACATTTTTTTTGCAGAATATCTAATGTGTGTAAAGTCATCTTCACCAAAAGAGTCAGACTGTGTATGGTAGACCTCACCCCAACATAGCCCCTGGACTAATTAAATTCCACATTTGTTTTAACTGAATGGCATTTACAAAGTATGTTTTTCTTTACCAGAGCAATCAGACTCCATACAAAACTCTTAGATGTTTATTATTAGACACACTGAACACAACAGAACTGCTATGGACTCAAAGCAGTCAAACTAATGAACAGTGTGGTGTATGATGTTTTGCTGATGTCCTTTTCCAAATCAATGTGGTAAGAAGTGCAATTATTTACAAAGTGTGTCTTTAATAATACAACAGCATATGCAGAGGTGCTTTGTTAGGCTATTGTGTTTTTGAAATTTTTACCCAAATAATTTCATGTTTTCTATGAAAAATCACACTTTTATTCATGTGCTAACATAATTGCACAAGGGTTTTCTAATCATCAATGAGCCTTTCAACACCATTAGCTAACACAATGTAGCATTAGAACACAGGAGTGATGGTTGCTGGAAATGTTCCTCTGTACCTCTATGGAGATATTCCATTACCTTAGTGTATGTGAAGACTGAAGTAGGCTGTTGTTCAGTAGCAATCTTTTATGTGTAAAATGACAGTTTTTGCAGTCTGTGAGACACAGCAGTTGCCACATCTGACCACCAACCATCCTGTTCCTTTCAAGAGCTCTCGCTCCTGTTTTGACAGTGTCAGCTGGTGCTGAGAAGGCTCACAGCCCTGTTGCTCCTGGGAGGCTGGCTAACCCTAGGTCATTCAATTTAAAAGGCTTCATTTTGGGTGCTTCAAACTGCCGGGTGATGGTCAAGGGACACACTATCACCACAAATGGAAAGAACCTCCATTGGTGAAAAACCATTAGGAGGCAGAAGCTGCCACTGGGTTTGTTGCCAGGCAGACAGGAATTAAAACTGATTACATTGCTTTCCATTGCAGTCGCTTTGCCTCATTCCAGTTCTTGCTTTAACCTCCCGTTACATAAGGGTATTGTGTATGGAATGTGACTGTGTTTAACATGTGCATGTGTCTGAGAAGTGAGTGGGTCACTGGCCAGGCAGTGCTGTAGTTTGTGTATGCTTGCTTTACTTGGTGGCCCTTGGTAATCCCCCTCTATAAAACGACATGGGGCTTCCTATCTGTCTTCTCCATCATAATCCTCCCATGTAACTGATAGGAAGAGCCGCATGTGTCTCATAACTCTTAAAGTAGAAATGAATCACGGAGACCCTGAGGACTGTGGGAGTCCACAAGTGTATGTTTAGCTGAGTTAAGTGCAGCAGAAAAAAACAGTGAGGGCTGGCATCGCTGATATCTCCACGAAAATACCAAGTGTGCCACAAGAGCACAGTGATGAGAGGAAACATCACTGTGAACCAAACCACAGGCATCAAATTTCCCAAAATCTATTTACACTGGATGTCAGTACGGGTTAAAAGAAAGAAAAATAAGGTGTAATTTGAGGAGACACAAATTAGATTTTTTTGCGGTGGAAAATGATTTCCTCATGTTCAGGACTGTGGCCAAATGTTGTGTCAAAGTCTGAACATAGCTGTGGGTTTATTGTAACAGGCTAATTGTGCAAAATACAAGCTGGGGACAATGAAACACGTCAAAAAGAGAGACAATGAAAGGCAGTAGCAACAGGTGACAATAGAACACTCCCATATTAATCTGAAGAATGCAACGTTGCCATGATGGCAGTTTTTTTTATTGTTGTTGTTGTTGTTATTTAATGACAGACAGAAGGAGCAGTATTAGAATGAAAATCTGACCAAATGAATTAGTTGTTGTTAAACATAATTAAATCATTAGATTTTTTTTCTGGGATATTTATAAAACTGAGTAATTAGCTGTGAGAATTCATCCAACATTTTAAAATTTCTAGTTGTGGTTTATTTACAATAGTCTATAAATGATTGATCTTTACCAGACAAAGCAGTGGGCCTCTGCCTCTATTTGACCTGGTGTAGAATAAAAGTCCATATCTAAATATTGCACAAAAGTGAACTACTTCACATTTCATGTAGTTTTCAAGTCGCTGCATTGGCTCCCCGTCCGCTTCAGGATAGATTTTAAGGTTCTTTTATTAGTTTTTAAATGTCTTAATGGCCTTGCGCCTTCTTATTTATCTGATCTCCTTTTAACATATCGACCCTCGCGGATCCTGAGGTCCTCTGGCAGTGGCCTTTTATCCATACCACAAGCCAGGACAAAAACCCACGGTGAGGCGGCATTTAGCCACTATGGCCCCCGCCTGTGGAACAGCTGCTGGAGAACCTCAGGACTGCAGAGACCGTCGATATTTTTAAAAGAAGGTTAAAGACTCACCTTTTTAATCAGGCTTTTAACTAACCTTTTAAATCTTTATGTTCTTATCATTTTGTATTTATTTTCATATGTATTTTTACTCTTTTAACCTTTCACCTTTTTACTTATGTTATAGGTCTTTTATTCTGTCTTGTAGTTTTAAATTTTTAGTTATTTAACTCCAGTGTTCTCCTCATGGGGGTCCTCCACACTGGGGGCTGTATCTGGTCTGCTGCTGGGGGTGCTGTCCATGAGTCCCTTCAGTCCGGCTGGTTGGGGGGGGCTCCCCACCTCAGTGTGGGGTCCCCCTGTCTGTCGGGGTCAGGGGGTCTGTGGGTCTGGGTGCCGGCGCCCCCAGTGGTCATGGCCTGCGACTCCTCCCAGTGTGGACGACCCCAATGGAGGCGTTTTCCACAATCGTCAGTACCATGCCATGTCTCCCTACTGTCAGTGGTGGGAGTGTGTGTCTGTGGGTGTGTGTGTGTGTGTCTGTGTATGTATGGGTGTGTGTGTGTGTGGACGTGTGTATGTGTGCGTGCTTCTGCAGTTGTGTGCATATATGTATATATGGAGGGAGGGAGGGATGAGTTTTCTTGTTTTTAATGTTTTTAATGTTGTAAAGCACTTTGCGTTGCATTTTTAACTGTATGAAAAGTGCTCTATAAATAAAGTTTGATTTGATTTGATTTGATGTACCACATTCTGAAAAGAAATTCTCGTAATTATCTCTGTGTATGTGCTGCTGGATAAAGAGAAAGTGCAGTCGCTCTCAGCTGAGATAACGTTAAGTGGTGGGGGGAGACACAGAGTCTGCTGCCTGTCTGTTTGCTCGTGTTGTGTATGCATCCATGTGTACTGTACATACGCATGTAAAAGTCTGGAAGAAATTTGAAGCTTAACTCTGCCTAGGTTTGTTTGTCCCATGTGAGCATGGTACAGAAACAGCAACAAGGCAGATTAGGGGCCTTTTTTTAAGTATTAGGCCAGGACAGAGGGTCTTGTGCCTGACTAGGAGGGGCGTCACTGAATGGACAAGCTTCACCCCAGGGTGCTATCTTTCTCTCTTGGGCCTGTGCTGTCCTGGTTTAGTAGTCGCATGGAAACAGCCATCAAAGCCTATAAACCATAGGAATGTGGGGGAGGTGTCTGTGTGTGTTTATGGAGAAGAGAATAGAATAGTATAGAACATTACCATCTAACTATATATGTCCTCTGTGCCCCCAAAATATGACAACAAAAAAGGTTAAATAAAGCTAAGGTTCAAATATGATAACATCATATTTACATCATGCCTAAACCCACGACTCAACTCCAGTCTCATTCCCCAGAAAAAAAAGGACAAAAAAGCAAAGAAAAATACTGATTATAATGAACATATCTCTCAGCCCACCCAGCTTCATTAGAGCGGATGCTCCACTGACCACAGCCACTTTAAATTAATAGGTATTAAACTAAACGTGTTGACTGCCTGACACGATAATATCAAGTAATCAACGGGTTTATTTTTCTGCTTCTAAACTCGACATTCCCTCCTTTTCAGTCTGCCAGCTCACTGCAGCTTTCATCACATTTCAAGCCAAGTCACGATCAACTGTTCAGCTGAGGCCAAACTGTCACCAAACCCAGGCAACCCTGAAATTCCGCTGAATGTGCCACTTACATTACGAGCAAGCACTAATAAGCACATACATGGAGCACATATGTGAACAGTAACTTTCATTGGAGTCGCAGAAAATGCACATGCTCACACTTGAGCTTTTGCAAAAACTGTTATTCACATAAACGTGCATGCTGTACAGCATGCACAGACATACACACTCATTTGATCCCTGACAGACGCATTCAGACCCACAGCCCCTCCAGTCCTTCACACTGACAACTGCTCAGCAACCTTGGCAGAACAGTGTAACTGTAGAACTTCCACCAAATGTACCTTCAGATTTCACCACAAACAAAGCAGAGCCCCTTTTATTAGTTCACAGTAAACAGCGTTGCTTGGTGGTTTGCACCAAAATTACACATGAATCAGTAGCCTTTAATTAAATGAAAGTCTATCATTTGTTTAGTTTTAATTTTTATTATTTTGTGCAATTTATTGGGTTGTTGCACGTTAACGTATCTAATGACACACCTCTGATATGTGATAAAGACACCCTGTTGAAGAGTATCAAAATTACTAGACCAGATTACTTACCAAGTTTCAGGTTATTCTGTTTTTTTGCTTTTAAAGTTAACTTTTTAAAAAATTGATTAGATTTTTTTTTTTTTAATTTTTGCCCAATATTGCTTCAAACCAGGTCTGGCCAACGAGTAAATGTGCTCTAAGTAAATCAGCGTGACGGGTAACTTGACAAGTGGCACCTTGCACTGGATGCAACCGACACCCCAGCAGAAGAGGTGCTAGAATTTAAAACATGGTTATCATGCAAGTTTAAGATTGCTTAGTTTTTATGAAGAATAACAAAGATATTTAGTACACACTGGTAGGTAACAAGGTCACCGGCTATTCAAATTAGAGAAAGAGTTCAAATATTACAGTGCTGCAGAATTTTTCTCCTTTCTTTTAAAGACCCTTCTGCACTAAACCATGAGCAGTGATTAAATCTAGCACCCCAGAGGACTCACCCTTGGTAGTTGGGCACATTTGGAATCACCAAAATCTTCTTCTCTTTTCCTCCCATGTCTCTCATGGGTGTGATGGAGTCCGTCTCTCCAGGCTTCCTTCACTGAATTGTGTTTTCAGGTCCTGGTGCTGGATGTTCTCTTCCTCCCTCAACAGAGCAGAGAGTGAGGACAGACTGATCCAGTGTGACTGACAGACAGACGGATGGATCAGGAGGGACAGCTCAATGGGAAGCTCTGGCTGCTTGTGTCTCTCTGCACTGGGGGAAAAGCAGAAGAGGGATGGGGGAGGGAAAAAGAGAGAGGAGGGGGAAGGAGGAGGAGGAGGGAGGTCTGCTCTGAGACCCAGAGACCACAGCAGGGACAGAGCAGGGGAAGTGTTCCAGGGAATGTGGCTTGTTATAATGGCATGGTTAGAATGCTAGAGTGCCATGTGTCTGTGCAAGAGGAGGGATGATAGACTTGAGAGAGGGAGATACAGAGCAGGGGAGTCAAAATGATGAAGCAGCAATGATACAGACTGGTGATTTTAAAATGTCTACCTTGTTTGTTGCTCAGTTTTGTTTTTTGGCAATTGTGGCTGTGAACACAATGTAGACTTACTGTACAGGGTGTCCCTAAGGATCGAAAGATAGGGTTAGGGTTAGGGAAGGGGTTTTTTGGGGACTAGCATGAATTTTAGCCATGACCAATTGTTTAGTTCCGGCTGGTGCATTTGGTCGTCCAGAATGGGGTTTGTCCATGACACTGGCCATTTCTTTAAACTCTTTAACCCCCTTCACCACCGTGGAAAAGCCAAGTGGAATCCTCCTTGGAGAATATGTCCATCCTTCACATCCACTGAGAAGTACCAGTTCAACTCTTTCTTATTTCGACAGAACTATATTTAATCTGTGGAGGCAAAAAATTTATAGTTAATGAGATTTCCTATGTGTCCAGACTTCAAGGGCACCCTGTATTATCATCATTTTGCATTTGTATAGACATGGACCGACATTAGCATTCGTTTGGAGTCATATGTAAGTCCATTTGATGAACATAGTACCAATATTTAGTCTCTTTGTGGGTCTGATTTGGTTTCTTCCAGTTACTGGGGAAATACCCAGCTCTTTAGCTGCTAAATGCTTCATTATGTTGCTGACATCATCTGTCTTCTGCTTAATGCTGTGTGGGCAGAACACAATGTTTTTTTTTCTTCAAACAACGCTGATGAGAGGGGTGAACAAAACAGTAAAGTTACAAAGATTTGAAACATGCGGAGAGGATAAAAACTAGAAACATTATTTAATATCTCTAACTGATAACATAACCAAGATTGTCTGATCAAAATTCAATGGTCAAAAAAGTGTTCAGATGCTTTACTGAAATTTCAAGTAAGTCCTGAATGAAAAATTCTACTGAAGTAAAAGCACATAAGTAGTATAAAATGTAGCTAAAGTTTTAAAATGAAAGTACTAGTTTATGTGTAATATAATATCTGACATCCTTTGATCATTTACACTGCTTTCAGATTACTAATACTGTTGTTGCCGCTACAAGTAGAGCCAGTTTGAACTACTCTATATTCACCTTTATATATACACAGCAGGTAAATCTGAAGGCTCTAAATGTGATAGATGGAGAAGAAAGACAAAAAAATATTTTGGGACTTATTCTAGTCTTTAATATTTAATATTTGCAAAGATATTGGATCACTGGAACAATAACTGTAATAAAATAAATGGAGGAAGGGAAAAATCAATCAGTTGGAGCTGTTAACATCCCATAAATATCTGAAATGTGAGCTGACTACACTTTGCTTTTCGTGAGAAGTCAGAAAGGCTGAAAACCACTGGTTTAACCTGTAACAATGTGTTGTATTTTAAAAGCTTTTTATATACATCTTTGAACTAATTAAGCTGTCAGTGGTGGAAATGTAGTAGGAAGTACAATATTCCTCTATGAAATGCAGTGGAGTGGATACCTCAAAGCTAAGGTCAAGAACAACACTTTAGTAAACAGAATTACTGTCCAGCATTAATCCTTGGTATTTGATGTGATGTGTGAACAGACATGTTAAAACAAGTGAAGTAAGACACTAGTTGCATGGCCAACTGGATCGACTTACATCAACACAGCAGTCAGGACAGCTTCTGTAACCACAGCAAACATGCTGCTGTTAGTGAATCATGCAGGTTGGTGTCACATCTTACTAACTTCTCATGTATTTGTATGTAAATGTGGTCTGACTTACAGTATAACTGGACAAATTAGGTCAGACTTAGACTTGTTTTACTCCAACTTTTTGCTAAAATATCTCAAAATCTGACCTCACTTCTGCAGTCTGCTGTCCTTGGTGTAGGGGAATTAAAAATTACATTTTTAGAAAGAAACCTTTGTGGGATTTAAATGTAATCCTGTTATTAATAGCCTGTTGCAGCTAATTTAACCTCTTATCGAAGCTAATTAACGAATACATCTTTACAGTTGAGGTCTTGAAAAAGTCCCATAAATTATTAAACAAAGTAATGGAGACATTCATTCATTCTCTACATCTCAGGTTCCCTGACTGTCAGAGGAGCTTTGTTTTATGGCTGGAGCTAAAGCATTTCCTCAGTCAACACTATCATGTTGCAAAACCTTAAACCAGGCAAAAAGCCTGAGCTCATGATGTCGATACATTTAGTTATTGAGTGTACTGTCCTGAGCCTGCACTACAATTTCAATATAAAATATTCCACATTTTCTTGGACGACTCCATCTCAATGCAAACCTTGGGAGCGGCAATGTAAAAGCAATGTAGAAACGCAGGTTAAAGGAAGGAGATGCCCCTGTACTGCTGCAGCACCATCACGGCTACTTATGTTGTGAACTGATATGCAAGTCAGCAACTGTTCCACCAATCATCTCTGTCCACAGAGACAAACACATTTATATTTCTCTCTCAGTAAAACCCCCTAAAACTTTTTTTTCTTGTTTTTCAATGGAAATAATCCCTTGTGCCTTACAATGGCTAAGATAGAACTCTACATTGTTTCTTCCTTTTGAACGGGCAGATGTATGAAGTGCCTGGTACTCACACCTCATCTAGCTGCAGCTGAAGCACACCAGCTCACCTATGACTCTCCTCTAACACTATAAACTACTCAATGTTACACAGTGACACTTTGTAATACATGTTTGTACTGGAAACAAATTCTGAAGAAGATTAATGATACAGAAAATCCTACCCAACAACTTGACCAGATTGACTCATAAAGTTTGCTATATATAAAATCTCAGTAATCAGAATCTATGACTTTTAGACTTTCATTAGGACATTGCAGCTTCAAGGTGGAATTACTCTGCCACCAACTGCTTGTTTTACTCTTAATGTGTCTTTTAGCATATAAAAAACATTATGTATACATATTAACAACTTTAAAGCTGTAGTAGGAATTATGCTCTGTTTTGTCACTGGGCAAATATTCCATAATAACCTTTCAGGATATTGTGATCCAAATAGTGTGAGAAGAAAGTAGGTTTCTGCTCTGCCTTGTTGCTCTGTCTATAGACTTTGCAACATCTGGCCTTTGATGGAAACATCCACCAATTACTGACTTTTTCACCCAGATCAGTTGAGAGTCACACTGGACGTAGAATGTGGTGGTGTAGTGGAATAAACAAAGGACTTGCAACCATGGAGAGTGGGGTTGAAGTCCTTTTTTGAAGCCACAAGTACATGCTGACATTTAATTTTTACACATGCCAGTCCTTGTCTTGGAGGGCCTGAGAGAGGGAGAGGAGAGAGAAGAACTGCAGGGGAGAGGGTTGTATTTTCAATTTCTGGCAGCATTTCACCCCCAGAATTCTAACTACTGCAACTTTAATTAATGCATAAATATCTTAGATATTGTTCATATTATCCTCGGTTTGCATCCGGGCCTGGACATACATGTTCTCCCCATGCATGCATGGATTCTCTCCAGGTTCTCCAGCTTCCTCCCACAGTCCAAAAACATGCTGAGGTTAACTGGTGATTCTAAATTGTCCGTAGGTGTGCATGTAAGTGTGATTGTTTGTCTCTATATGTAGCACTGTGATAGACTGGTGACCTGTCCAGGTGTCCCCTGCCTTCGCCCTAAGTCTGCTGGGATAGACTCCAGCCTCTCTGCAGCCCTAAAGAGGAGTAAGTGATGTATAGATAATAGATGGATGGATTATTCATATTGTCTTTGTATAAATACATCTATATATCTAGCTATACTGGATAATTGCACTACATAGCATCTACCTGTCATAGTGATGGTTGCGAGCAGAAGGAATAGTTATAGATAGGTATGACCTTGGCAGAGTTCGGTTCACAGATTGCCCTGCAGTGAAAAACAGTTTTTACTAGTGCATGATCATATGGATTTTATGATCCTAAAGCCATCACCCGTTTGCCCTCTGGGGCAAACAGGGTGGGATGCTGGTTGTTATGTGAGTGCAGTGAGAGCTGAAAATGTCCTTCAGTAAAGGCAGCGGTAGCCATTGATCTTCTGGGTGGTGTCAGTCATAAGGGTGCTCCATTGACCACCATTTGTCGCTGCCATTATTCAGTCTAAATAGTTGGATTGGTGGCCTCTGTAAAGGCAGATTAGAAGAGAAGATCAGATGGCACAAAACTCAGGAGACAATTATTCTATGCACAGCTAAAATGGCTTCATTGGCTTTATCTGTCGGACAGTTCTACCAGGTCTGTGAAAAAGACAATACATTTTAACATTACAACCTGTTCTCCAAGAAGAGAAATGCAACCAAAACACCCCCACATCAAGGAATATGACGATTTTCAAAGATAGCTAGCACGAAGGCAGGGAGGGAAACTGTTGAGCAGCTTAGTCATCACTTACTCAGCTGTTGGTGTTTTTTGTATTTTGATGTGCATTTTATTTCCCATGATTCATTTTCTCCTATATGCAATGATAAAAATGACTGACCCTAAACAACACTTTGGCTGTCCTATTTGTATTTGATACCTCAGGAAAATTTTATTCTTCCAACTTCTTGTTCTGCATTTTTAGCTTTAACTCAAATATACCATTTTATTTATTTTATACCACAGGAGAGGTGTATTTGTTAAGTTCTAAACTGTTGCTAATAATCGGCTGCTGTGTTTTAAGTTACGTCTCTAAGCGAGTCACTCTAAGCAACAGAGCGGTATATGTTGCAGTGTTGCCTGCCAATAAACAAGCAGCTGTCAATTCTTGATACTTTCTATATGTGTGGGGTCCTGGCTTGACCCCAGTGCTTTGATCTTATGAAGCTCTCATCGGTTACATGACCTTGTTTACTACGCTTTGCCAAATGTGTCGTTTTTTACAGGATGTCAACAAGGTGGTTAGTAGAAAACCACACTCAGACCATTTTAAAATGATGTACTTATAGTCCCATATTTGATTATTAGAGGAGACATTCCCTTTACAATGGATGCCAAAAGGTATTGCTACACCAGGTATGTGAAATGATGAAGGAATGAGATCAGCCAGTGATTGATGTTTTGTGTACAACCTGCCTTGAAGCTATTTTTTCTTTCGCCTTCAGGATAGCTTAGCATTGCAGACTTATATGGTCCTGTGAAGTGTAACTTTCACACCTCTTTCAGTCCATTCTCTGCAAGATGTGGGCGGGTGAAGCAGAAGCTTATTGTATATGACATATTTACTTTTCATTTTTGTCTGCAAACCTTTAGCAGTCCATCAGACCTTCACCATTCTGTGGATGGCATTTGGTGGTTAGCAACCTGCTACAATTTAGATTCTACTTCCAAAAATACCAACCACAAACTTATACACTTCAAATTTATGCATAAGGGGCATCTTACTCTCAGAAAGCTCCGCTAATGAGGCTCATATGCTCCCATGACTGCAAGTTGTGGCCTATTGGAGACATTTGATTGGCAGAAATCCTAATCGGGGCACCCTTAGTTGATCACTCCCAGAACAGCTCTCTTGTCATTTACAGAATAGTTGGCATACCACACGGAGATACTGGATGTCAGCACACTTTCAATAGAGCAGCAGTAGAGAGACACCAGCAACTGCACAGGTTATTTTTCTCCTCATGAAGCAGAGCCCCTGTTGTTCCTGCTTACGGTGGTCTTGGTAGTTGAGGAGAGATCGACAGCGATGGGGGTTCCTAGGAATTAAAAGTGATGAACCCTTCAACATCTGTCCTTGCTGATAATGGGAGCGGCTATTTATTTCTCTTTCTTCATGAAGTCAATGATAAGTTGTATTTCCTAATACAACTGATCTGTAGTCTTTAACGGTGTTGATGGCTGTCTGTTTTGGGATCAGGATAATAATAGTTGGCTGGAGGCACAGAGAGGGTATGTTGCCTATGACAGAGATTGCAGATGATGGTGAGATGGTTCGCGCAATCTCTGAGAACCCCTCCTGTTATTTTTTAAGCTTTCCGAGCATCTGCTGCCCTGAGCTCATACCTCAGTCTGTTCCTTGCACTCTGAGTGTATAGCTATTGAAGGCTCAAAGAAGAGTGATATCAATCCCAGATATGTTCACCTCAAAATGAGAACAGAAGCAATTTAGCTCCCTTGCTGGGGAAGTCTTGCCATTGGCAGATGTGGTGGTATTGTTTCTGTTGTTGATGTGCTAGACACCTTGCCACTGGCACCAGAGGTGAGCTGATGAAAAAGTCCTCATGTAACAGGGTCAGTGGTGCAGCAGTGGTTGTGGGTTAAATATATAAGTATTACTGTATTATTGTTATGTGTATTGTTATGCAAAGTTTGATCTGTCTCTCAGTTGTTGTGTGGAACCTTCGCTGGGGGACTTTTAGCATCCCCACCCCATCCTATAATTGAGTTTTTCCCACCTTATCGCTCCCCTTCTGTTTGTGTGTTCTGTGAGAGTTAAAACTGTGTATTTTCTTTATCAGGTGTCAAGGCTGTAATAAACAGAGATCACTTTCAAAAGGAAGTCTATGTCTCTGGTGACTAAACACAACGCAGAGGAGAACCACCGGTTACACTCAGTTGTCTGCTTGTGGGATGATTTGTCATGTGATCTGATATACCTCTTCAGACTGCATCTGGTGATGTTGTGGTCTTTCAGCAGGTCTCTATTATCCAGGGTTTCCAAATTGGAAAAAACCCAGATGCTGTCTTGTTGATGACATTGTCAACACTGTTCTTTATGTAGAGGCTACAATAAAATATACTATTCTAAGGACTGCTATGCAAATAGGTTCCAGTTAGTCTGTTCAAAACAATCCTCATGCTGAGAAGAAGAGGTCCTCTCAGGACAGGTTTTCCTAATCCTACTGGTATGTTTTATTTTTTTCCTGGGAGGAGAATAGGCTGGGACTAGGAGCAGAGAGAGGTGATCTGACTGGTCTAAGTGAGGAAGAGGTGTATGACGTGTTAATGTTTGAACAGTAATTTGTTCTACTTGGTAGTCTACTTGACAAGGATAATTACTTGCCAAATTCACATTTGGCAAGGTTTAGGGTAAGACGTAACTAAACACGAGGGACAATGTCAATGGACAGACCCCATAGAAAGCAACCACATCATCTAAACAGGCTTTACATTAGATATAGCATATGGAAATGTAGCAGGGGACTAGCTGTGTATGGGAAGAAATGATCTGATGTAATGAAAGCAGATATTTCCTATGCCCATTAGACAGACTTGCAAGTAACCTTTGAACAGGATAAGGTTGCTCACAAATTTGGATGAGCCTATTTTATCTGTGCAACCCATCAGCCTATGGAGAGTAAAAGAGCCAGGTTTAGAAATGGACTTCACTGTGGTCAATGCAAAAAATAAGCATATTACCCAATTTGATAACTAATATGACGAGCTTAGGATGCTAGCGCTATGGCCAAACCTTGTTCATAAAGTAGCTCACTCTATGTTGCATCGTGACCCATCTGGTTCAGTTAACAAGTATAATGAATTTAAGGTTTTCCACACAAGTTATTTGGAAAATATCTGCACAAATGAGCTCAGACAGATGGACTAAAGAGACTCCAAATTCCTAAATACTTCCAAGTTTCTCAAGCAGTGACTGACACTGAATCACTTTTTTTTTTGTATTAGTGTGTCATCACATGGATGATACGGAGAAGGCAAAGACTTGCACAGCAGGAGGATGCCAGAGATGGTTACTATCTCTGAAAAAAAATATCTGTGTCACTAATTTTTTGTTTCACCAGCCTGGGACTGGGATCTTTCTGCATGGAGTTTGCATGTTCTGCCTGTGCATGCGTGGCTTTCCTCCAAGTTCTCCAACTTCCTCCACAGTCCAAAAACATGCTGAGGTTAATCGGTAAGTCTAAATTGTCCGCAGGTGTGAATATGAGTATGCTTGTTTTTCTTTATATGTAGCCCTGTGATAGACTGGTTACCTGTCCAGGGTGTCCCCTGCGACCCTAATGAGGATTGAGCAGTGTCTAGATAATGGATGGATGATTAAATGTCTTGTACCATCAAGCGGCCATATTAATGATGAAACTGGTTTATCCAGAGCAAAGGAAGATGTAGTGTGACCTTGTTCTAGAGACACAAGGTTGGGTTGGATGGATAGCAAATTCAAGTCCTTTCTTTTGGCTATGGCCACAGTCGATCCCTAACCTAAACAACAAGCTCCTGAGTTCAAATTTAACAAAACTTTAACTATACCACTACGAGATAATAGAACAGGTTTTCAAGGGCAGGGAAAACATCTTTAGATCAGAATCAAATCAAAGATTTTGCTCATATATGTCATTCTAGAGGCCATAGACAATGTAATTTGCTGGAGGACTCCTTGGATACACACATACACACTAACAAATTCCAACAGATTAACGCACAAAACAGACTTTACTCACTTTCTTAAACAATATAATTCACAAAAATGTCCTATTAAGCACGCAAAGTCGGTTTGTCCTGTGTACCAGCCTCTCACGGACAGCCTCATTATCATCTTCTGTGTTTATCACTATCATCTGTTGTTCTTTTGACCTTTCCATTAGTAAACTCAGCTTTAGTCTCCTGGTCCTGACACTGAATCCTTCCTCACTCCTCCGTCGCCCTCCTGTCCCTCTTCCTTCTTCCTCTGTGATAATTGGCTTCACTGGTGCCTGTTGCTGTAGGGTTTAACAGTGCTTTACATCTGTCTAAGAGTGTCGCCCTGGGCCAAATGTTTGCATTCCACTTGTGCTTTATTTAACTCACACTCAATTAGATTACCTTGGGACAACAGTAGTGTTTACCACAGGAAACATGACAACGCAAAGTACTGTACTCTACATGTCACAATAATTTAGATTTTAACATTTTTGTACTTGAAAATATCAAAAAGACAAGTTGCAACTATGCACAAAATTACAGTTTACATTATGACTTTAATAAAACACTGGGACAAAATAAAATGTTTCAGAGACGCTTGTTACAGATGTGAATAGCAACATTCTGTATAATGACAGGAACTTAAGACTAGTTTGTATCTGTGAACGTCATGATCTTAGTCAGACTAATTAAAAACGCAAGCAAATATTAACACATAGCAGTCAGCTGTCGGCTGACCTGACCACCACCACCTGCTTTTACCGCGTAGTCTGGTTTAAAACTGGACCTTTCAAGAACCAACATGTCAGCTTTAACCACAGAGCCACAAAACACCTGTTATTCATTGATACTTACAGTAAACAAAAAGCCTTCATGACATATCATTTTGGTAAACAAAAACACTTCAGGCCAAGTGGCATGATATAAAATCCTGTCTTTTTTTTTTTTTTTAAAGCATCAATAGTAGTTTATTACAATAAATGCTGCCCTCATTGATTTGAACCAAGTTAAAGTTGAAAATTAGGTGACATTAAATTAAAGAATGAAATGAAATCTATTTCTCTCTTTTTACTTCTATATGGAGTAAAGGATATTTTAATTCATTTGATGTATTACTTAGACAAGATGTGCTTTTATCCTACCAAATATATGACAAATATATAAAAAGATATTTGTTTTTGATAACTAAATTAAAGCATTAAACAACAAGGTAAACTAAGTGACATTACAGAAGAAATGCCATCCTTAAAATTAAAATGAATGAGCAATGAAAAACAATGTAATTTAAAAAAAAAAAATCTTCCAATCATACAGCAGAGTCACGTAACACAGTTGCCAAGAGAGGAATTCATGAACGCACAGGGTGGCATGTGGTGCACAGTTAGGTCAGTTTTAAGAGCTGTGTTTACTGCAAAGTATTTTCAGCCTAATATGCTGCGTAAACTGTCTGGTATGGTTGTGGTATAGTTTTAAAAATACATCATATCATGATATATTCTGAGGCTACTGACATCGCACAAAGTGTAAATCTTTCCGGCGCTGACTGCACGCGAGCTGCCGAACAAAAGATGCCCACTTTGGAGGCTGAGGGGTGACACACTGTACATCTGACACAGATTTCCAGGGGCCACACTTAATCTTACATGGAATCTCAATCAGGAGGCCAGATTGTTCAGTGATCCCTGAGAAGGTCACAGCTGCGAGGCCACACAATGAGGCCGGCATACCAGCTGATATCAGCAGAGGACTGCAGAGGCTTCTTCCCTCAGCTGACAGAAGGGAGGGCACCTGTATTTGCCTTGACCAGAAGTCCATTCAGATAAGACGGGGATGGTCAGTTTAGTGCTGTATGATACTCCTGTCTAGAAATGTGCATCTCTTTTTTTGGTTGTGCTGCCTGGTTACAGTGATGAAATGATAAAGAAATAGATTGGTGAGCCAGGAATATAATACACAGTTAACAGGAGATTTCCTGGAGAGGGAATTGGAAAAGGACAACAGCTTGTCTGTGCAAGCCGAATGTTCATGTACAGTAAAACTGAAGTGTGTGAAATTGTAAAACAGTTTCTTACAGCTAATGTGCAGCTGCTAGAATTAACTGCCAGAGTTCAGAGTTTACTTATTTGTTATTTGGAAGCCAAAATTAAGTTCAGTTAATTATTTTGGTTGAATTTTGAGAATTTCCTATCTTTTCAGACCTGGGAATTTTTGTATTAATACCCTAAAAAAAAGATTCATCTCCAGGAAGCAATTTTAAGGGGTTAGCATCACCAGATATCTAACTTCTACAGCTATCAAATCTGATGACAACACAGATAAAATGTTTTTCAACAGCTACAAATGATTGAATGTCTCCAACGGAGGCCTCAATTTAATGTTTTTACTCATGAGTAACTTTATAAACATGTTTTTGTAACTTTGTAATGGACAATAGAGGTTTTTTTTTTAGCTCTTCTTTGTGTGAGAGAAAATCCATCTGGCTGGAGTCTATCCCAGCTGACTTAGAGTGAAGGCAGGGGACACCCTGGACAGATCACCAGTCTATCACAGGGCTACATATAGAGACAAACAATCACACTCACATTCACACTGAGGGAAAATTTAGAATCACCAATTAACATGATTATGTTTTTGGACTGTGGGAGGAAGCCAGAGAACCCAGAGAAAACCTTCGCATGCACAGGGAGAACATGGAAACTCCATGCAGAAAGATCCCAGGCCCAGGCCGGGACGTGAACCAACAGTGCTAACCACCCAGCCACTGTGCTGCCCTTAATGTGAACATTCTGTTCACAATTTCTTCACTAGAAAAAAACAAGAAAAGCACTCAGAGAATGCAGTACCCCGCCAAGGCTGCTCAGTTGTTGTATCATTTCCGATGAATGAATTCTTTGATAAAAAATAACCTTGTGTTGAGCACAGGCGTGTGTTATACATGTGTACATTATGTACAAATACCGAATCATGACCTAAATATGTAGAAATTGATGGGAAAAGGAAACACCCTCATAATTTAATCAATTGTTCTTTGTATGATTTCCAACAGATAAGTCCCGATAAGGCCGCAGCGGTGGATTTGTAGTAGCATCGCAATCATGTGATCATCAGGAGGCAGCTCATGTAGTGTTCACTTGTTGTCATAGTTACAGTGACGCCGTGCCACTATTTTGCAATGACACAGAAATCTTTAACAAATCCATGGATCCAGACTATAAGCTGCATCACTGCCAAAATCTAATCAGGTGAAATCTGTGTCATTTCTGACCTTTCCTGAAAATTTCATAGAAATCCGTCAGTCTGTTTTTGAGTAATGTTGAGCGCAGACAAACAAACTTACACCGATCATCACAGACAAAATTGTAGAAAGTGTAGGAATAACTTCTAACTTATGGATCAAAACTTTGTGGGCTCATTTAATTAGCAAACATGGTCAAAGATAGCTGATATGTCAACATTTCTTTCATACAAACTTCCATTCTAAAACAAACCTTTTAATTTCAAACAATCTGAAATCCATTCTATTAATGCTTCTCAGATCAGGACACTTGTGAGAACTCAAAGCAGAGGTCAGCAAGGTAGGAAAGATCAAAAAACCCTGCAACAAGACAGTATGTACTTTTAATATATGCTGTGCCTATAGATGACCTAAAAAGGAAGCTCAAGTGAATCATAGACATACAGTATACTTCACACATGCTCAAGTGTTTTCTCTGCACTCAGATCACTTTATTCTTTGCTATATATCTATGCGCTGGCAGTAATTGCTGATGGCACAAGTTGCCATCACAGGCATTTATTCTGTAGCAGTGGCATCAGATGTAATTCTTCACATAAGAGCGTGTAATTACAAACAAGGTCTTCCTCACATGTGTAAGTGATTATTTAAATATCCAGGGAAATCTGAGCAAACACAAAAAGAACTGGTACACAGCGTTCACCCTCTGATGGTTCAAACTGGGCAGTTGAATGGCACCAGAATCTGGATCAAATATGTAACGCCTTATTTAATTGCATCTGAGGGGAGCATTAATGCTGGAGTCATGACTTCAGTATTGTAAACATGCAGCTAAAGGTGGTATCAGTGATATGCCATGGACTATTCACCAGGGAACTGTTTGTTCAGTATGTATTCAGTCAGATATAGACACATCAGCACAGTCTTAAACTCACTAACCTGCCAACAGTTCGCTGCAGTGCTTAATGAACCAGCAGAGAATTATCACCCAGATCTGCAGCTCTGCTCAGCATTTATGCTGCATTTACTGCTTTGTGCAGTCTCAGCACTTTTGCAGCAGCCACTCACTATACCTGTCCAGCAAAAAATAGCAAACAAATTAGCAATTACGTGGTGAGGAAGGGGAGAAAGGGTAACATCGAGCAGCAAAAAACTCTGATTTTTTTCTGAGGTTGATAGAGACTAAGCAGGGCAAAGAAATGAGTGAAAGTTTGACATAATCCCAAATGAATGCTAATGCTACCAGTAATTCCAGCCACAAGAATTTTAGAGGGTCTAACTCAGGGGTGTCAAACTCATTTTAGTTCAGGGGCCACATTCAGCCCAGTTTGATCTCAAGTGGACCAGACCAATAAAATCATAGCATAATAGCCTATAAATAACCACAACTCCAAAATTTTCCTTTGTTTTAGCACAAAAAAGTACATTCTGTACACCTTTTTACAAAACATTATGAACAAACTGAAATTTGCTAAGAAAAACAAGTTCAGTTTCAACAACATTATGCCTCAGTTTATCATTTGCACATAACTTCAAGACCACAGTGTTTCTACAAAGGAACAAAACATTTAGTCACAGGTATCTGGAACTGAACAATGCAGTATTTTACTTTAAAAAAGACAAAAAACAACAAAAACAAGACAAAATATTACAAAAATGAGACACATCACGACAAAAGTGAGAAACAAAATGACAAAAAATGCTACAAATGACACGAAACAATAAAAAAAGAGACAAAAAGTTACAAAGTGACAAAAAAATGGACACAAATGAGACAAAAAGTGACAAAAGTGAGAAACAAAACATCAAAAACGATACCCAAAATAATGAATAAAGCAAAACACATAATGACAAAAATGAGACAAAAAAATAAGCTGGAAAAAGGAACACAAGATGACAAAAACATGAGACAAACGATAAAAGTCAGACATAAAAGACAAAAAACAACAAAAACAAGAAAAAATATTACAAAAATGAGACACAAAATGATGAAAGAGCAATATAGTATTTTATTTTATCATCAAAACAACTTGTCATGGTCTAGGAATTATTTAAAATTTATAGCTTTACAAATTTACAAATTGCAGTTAACGTCTTCTCTGTAATTTTTACACTTTACAAAGTCTTCCTGCGGGCCAGATTGGACCCTCTAGTGGGCCAGTTTTGGCCCGAGGGCCGCATGTATGACACCCCTGTTTTAATCCAATAATACCTTCACGCACCATGTTTCTATGGTAGCGCTACAGAGTGGGGCTTTCATGTTTGTAGTGGCAGGGTGGGCACTTCAAAATGGAGGGTGAGGAAAGGGATATTCAGTTGATTGCAATCTCCAACATCACTGCTAGATGCCACTAAATCCTACACCCTGCTCCTTTAATGCACAGATGCGATAGATGGCAACTTTCTCATTTCACTCTTGAAAAGAAAGAAAAAAATGTGTTTTATTTAGCTTCAAATCCAAAATGAGGACAGAGTGAGGGATGAGTCAAACTTTGTGGTGTCTAGCTCCACCCATGATTTAGGTCTGCTGAGGACAGCTCAGGATCAAGTTCTATTTGAAGTCTCATGAATTTATGTTGCTAAGCTATAAGACCTTGGCTTAACACTGACATTCAACTGCTGGGGAACAGATAACTCATCATTTCATCTGTTTACTCTCTCGCTTGTATTATTTCCACAACCCCACCCAATGGAGACTACTGTTTCCCCTGCTGCTGTGTCCTGGGTCATAACTACTGCAGCCCAGCAGGCAGGCTTTAAGGGATACAGGCCTTTATTTATTTTGTAATTTGTGCCTCTGGAGAACCAGATCATTTAAGCTGTGATCCCTGTGAGTTTATAGCTGTTAAACTGTGCCTCTAGGGCATTAGCATGTCCTCCATGTGCCCCTGAAAGGACAAAGGCAAAGTAAGTTAAACAATATAAAATACCCTCCATGCACACTCCTCACCCTCCACCATCGCACCCTACTGCTGGTGGCAAGCAGGCCCCCTTTCATCTGACACTTGGAAATAAGTCAGAATAACAATGATGAGATTTGTGAAGGTTCAGACTCTCTGCCAACAGGCCCTCTCTCCCTGCCGAGTGTAACGTATTGAAGAGAGAAGTGTGTCACCATCAAATTCTAGGTCAGTTAAAGGCACAGTTTGTATCAAAGTATAGGAGGAACCAAAGAGAGCCGACTGATGGTAAATGGGCTGCGCTTAGATATTGCTTTACACCTTAGTGGTACTCAAACACTCATTCACACAGCAATAGTGACAGAGCTGCTAGGCAATGTGCTTACCTGACATCAAGAGCAACTTTGGGTTCATTTTCTTGCCCAAGGACACTTCAGGATGCAGAGGGGACCAACTGCCAACACTGTCATGAGTAAACCCACTCTACCACCTGAGCCCCAACAGCCCAATGGACCACCCGATACAGAAAGACCAGGCAACAAACAGCTCTGATTCTGTTGCAGATTTTTTAAGGGACCACCCAACTGTGTTTACACCTTGATTTTCTATCCATGCATCCATCCATCCATCCATCCATCCATCCACCCATTTTCTTCCACTTTTCTGGGGTCGGGTTGCTGAGGCAGCAGACAAAGCAAGCCATTCCAGACGTTCCTCCCCCAACAACGCTGTCCAGCTTTCCTGGAGGATCCTGAGGCATTCCCAGGCCAGACAAGATATATAATCCCTCCAGCGAGTTCTGGGTCTACCCCGGGGTCTCCTCCCAGGCGGACGTATTCGGAAAACCTCCAAAGGAAGTCTCCCCAAAGGCATCCGAATCAGATGTCCAAACCACCTCAACTGGCTCCTTTTGACACAAAAGAGCAGCAGCTCTACTCTGAGCTCCCTCCAGATGTCTGAGCTTCTCACCCTATCTCTAAGTCTGAGCCCAGCCACCCTATGGAGGAAGCTCATTTCCGCCGCTTGTACCCGCAATCTCATTCTTTCGGTCACTACCCAGAGCTCATGACCATAGATGAGGGTTGGAACGTAGATGAACTGGTAAATCGAAAGCTTCTCCTTGCAGCTCAGTTCCCTCTTTACCTTTCTAGTCATGGGAAATATGACATAGTTTGCACAACAGTTGTTTAACGTCTCCTGCAGATCTTGAAGAGCCAGCACTGCCAAAATGACATTGAGTAGTAACAGACACACATTTGTAACCTAATCCTACCAGGGGCAGCTGAGGCATATTGTGAGCACAACATTACCACTAAAGACCCAATATCATGGTCTTTTTCAGCAAATGAATGAAAGTCTCACATGTCCCCAGCATGTGGATGGTTCATTTCACCATGACTGTATGAGCCCTGGTTTCCGATCTGTTCTAAACAGGCTGATTCAGTGTATGCAGCTTTAAATGCAACTGAGCTGCAGTTCACACCCCCTTCAGAAAGAAGATTTTGTCTGTTAGTGACAGAGCAAAACACAACCAGGACTTTCTATTGCTTCTAACTTTCTCTCTGACTGATCATTTTACACTGAAATATTGCTGATTTCACATACAACTGCAACATTTGTTAGACAACATAGCTTGTGAAGTGGCTTCTAATTTAAACATAAATCTTAATTGCATTTGTTTGAATTTAAGCCATTATTTCATACTCGGGGGCAAAGAAATGACAGTAGTGACTGTTTTCATATAATCACAGTTTTTACTTTACACCTTCAACTTTATACAACCAGAAACACATTAGAACCAAATTTTCTCTATTTTGAACCTTTTAAGTTGAGTCAAGTCAAAGTCAAAGTCAGCTTTATTGTCAATTCTTCAATATGTACATGACATACCAAGAATCGAAATTTCGTTACTCTCTCTTCGTGCAAAAGTAGACATTAAATAAAGACTTAGAAAATAAGATATTAAAGGGCAAAAAAGAACAAAGGAAGCAAAATTAGAGCCGAGCAACAACTAAGAACTAAGAAAAGCAGAAATGAGTGAAACGTAAACATGACCATGAGATAAAGTGACGGATTTAGTGCAGAATACAGTGCAAATAAGTAACAGGCAAATAAGTAACAGTGGAATAGGTAAAGTTATTGTGTGCAACCTTGGAAATTTAAGTCCATTATTCAGTCTCTTTTAGCCCTGCCATTTAACTTTGTCTGCCTAAAGGAAATAACTGTTTAGCTGCTAAATGCTTCACTATGTTCACTCACTAGTTGCTAAGTAGTCTGGTGGAAGGGGACAGGAAGGAGGTTTGGACAGCTGGCACTGGGCACGTGGCGGACTATAGATTATACCCTGGATATCATGTAAGATTATGTACTACGTACTATATATATATATATATATATATATATATATATATATATATATATATATATATATATATATATATATATATATATATATATATATATATATATATATATATATATATATATATATATATATATATATATATATATATATATATATATGCCGATCAGGCATAACATTATGACCACCTGCCTCCTTTATGCTGCTGAAACTCCTCTGACCCAGTGGGGCATGGATTCAGGACCTCTGGGGATGTCCTGTGGTATCGGAATGGTGGCAGTGGATTCTGTGGGTCCTGTGGGTTTCACGGTGGGACCTATCTAGATCAGGCTTATCCTGACTGATTTGGATCCGGGGAGTGTGGAACCTGGGTTAGCTTAGCTCTGTCATGTTTCCTGAGCTACTCCTGAGCAGTTTTTGTGGTGTGTAGGGGTGCATTGTCTTGCTGAGGGTGGAAACTGGCATCAAGGAGTGCTGTTGGACTGCATGTCAAACATCTACAGGAATGTCAGGTCTCAAGGTTCCCCAGCAGAACATGTATATATATATATATATATATATATATATATATATATATATATATATATATATATATATATATATATATATATATATATATATATATATATATATATATATATATATATATATATATATATATATATATGGTAATTTTAAAAAAATTTTATATAATCATTTTTCTTGACAGCCATATGGGTGAAAAAATTTACATTAATTTTAAATGAACAGACATTTTGCATTATTTCAAGGATGTTTCATGAATTTTTTTCTTGAAAACCTATTAAACAAATATTAATATTTCTGTGATATAAGTCGCCCATGGCCTCACCTTCATGTTAAATATCTCTGCGTGAGGTTCTGACTGTACAGCAGAAGAACAAACTGTACAACTGAGTGGCTTTCCTGCTCCCAGTTCTGGCTGCACATGTACTTTTTCACGTGAGATCTGACATTGCCTTTAATTACCTCAAGGCTGTTTCCATGTTCAGTTCACAAATGACATGGGCCTTGTGATGATAGATCATGTTGACAGGACACAAAGATGCTGCGGCTAATGGAAATGTCAATGTCAACTGCAAGAAGAGACACCTCAGAGAGGGACTGAGGCTGCAATGTGAGTTTTCCACTCAGTCAGAAGAGTGAGGAAACACACAGGGCAGGACTCTTAGTGGAGGCCCACACAAGAAGGAAATCTGAAAGACATGCATTTTAAAGGGGTATTCGTGTCTTTGCATCAGTCATTTCTTGTCTTGTAATCATGCATGACATAAAAAAAATATTTTTTGGGGGGCATTTAAAGTATTAATTACATTAGTTTAAACAAAGGCATCTCACTCCAGCACACTGACTGAACAGCAGACAATATGATAGAATGAAACAATGTCAATGTTTCAATGTACACATCTGCTCACTTTATTACATTTGGTTAATATGCATTTGAAGTGCAAAAATAAGCTTTTATACTTGTTCACATTTGAAAATCAAGACAGTAAAATAACAAACTGAATGATTAATGACTTGCAGTATTTATATAGACACATTCAGGGATAGTGTAGCATTGAAGTCTATGTAGGGCATGTCTCTGAAAACAGTTTCTTAATTATTCCATGCTTTCTGTGAAAATGTAGGCGGATGCACTGACACTTTTATAGTACTCTGATGTATAAAATGTACACTGAAGAGTGGGCATCTCAAAAGAAAACAGCATGTTCTGTGTTAAAGTATTTCTCTCTGGCTCCCTCTTGTGGAAGACAGATGTTGAATAATCTCAGTTTTTCCCTTCAAATGCTTATTGTCAGCTCCTGGAGCCATCAAAAGCAATAAGGAATAGTTTTTAAATTGCTTTTTAAAAACATTTTGACCAAATTTACATATTTTCCATCTTACGCTACCATTCACAAGTTTGGGGTCACTTACACATGTCCTTATTTTGGAGAGAAAAGCATTTTTTTCCAATAAAAATAACATTAAATGAATCATAAATCCAGTCTAGACATTGCTAATGTGGTAAATGACTATTCTAGCTGGAAACTGATGATTTTTAATGGAATATCTCCATAGAGGTACAGAGGAACATTTCCAGCAACCATCACTCCTGTGTTCTAATGCTACATTGTGTTAGTTAATGGTGTTGAAAGGCTAACTGATGATTAGAAAACCCTTGTGCAACTATCTTGTGAATAAAAATGTGAGTAATGATATTGTACTGCAGTATTTTTGCATTTTCACCTTGATCGGGTATTTGGTTTATGCTTTTTTGCACTAATTAGAAATCTAAAAGCTGTCCTGGAGTTCCTCTGTTTGTTTTTCTTTGGATTTAATCTTGTTTGTATTGGTGTTGTCTTCTTTGTTCGAGAAAGTACACTAAATTAACAATAAAATACTACATAAATGCAAACAAAGTAAGGCTTTTTCCCCCAGTGTGTATAGGTGTATCAAAAGAGGTGTTGAAAATGGTCATTGATCGTGTTCCAGCTGACCTGGACCTTTACTGCATCTCAGTCCTCTGTTCACTACTGTCAATGTCAAATAAAGGGAAAAACAGATACTAAAAACAATCATCCTGAAAACAGAACATTTTCACACTGAAAACTTTAGTTTGCCATTCTTGTGAAATGATAAAAAAGACTATTTAATAATTAGAACATGTTTTCATTTCCCAGACAAAGGCAGCAAAATGCCACAAACAGGTGTGAGGAAGAAGGAGGGAAGTAGATGTTCTATAGTGGGACGAGCTATAGGTTGCTGGTTATATAACAGAGAGGTGTGGAGTTCAGTGTTTATCATGTTTCAGTGGTAACTATGGCTGAGTGGAAACCTTAGTGACGGATGGAGACAAGATATAATCCGGACATAATAAATCAAAGACACACACCTTTCTACACGTGAAATGTTTTTAAAGGGTGACCTCTGCTCACTCCTGGCTAAGACCAGTTAAATGAGCTCTACAGGACCATGAGCTTTTATTGAAAAAAGTTCATCCATGGTATAAAATCTCAGTGTGCAAAGTTGTTTACATTGAGGTAAGGAGAACAGAAACACCTGCTATTTACTAACTGTCAGTTCTGATGGGATTCAATGAAAAAACTGTAAGATGATCTGTGTCTTTTTAGTAAGGTAGACATGAAAATGTATTTTGTTTATGAAATCTGAAGACCCCAAAGTAAACTTCACATTCCACTCTGTGTTTATGTTTCCTCAATCTGACTCCATCTGGAACTCTGGTGCAGTAGTGTGGAAGTACTCGTGGAGAATTAGACCCAGAAATAACAGAATACGAATTAATGCAGTGGAGTACAACATGCTTCTGTGAAATATGGTAGAATACTGCAAAAGTGTGAAGTAAAAAGATGCTCAAAATGAAATACTGAGTACAGGTTGAATTGTCCTTGTAAAAATAAACAAACAAAAAAATGTTTGGGAAATTCTCTGTTTTGGTAAAAGACAGCGTGTAAGTCAGAATGCTTCTGATCCACAATTCTCTCCGTAGCGGAAGACAGGTATATGTATATATATATATGTCACAATATATGTCACAGTGTCCTGCTCAAGTAACAAGCTGGAGTCGCTGTGAGCAACGACAAGGACTCATCAAAAAGTAAGAAGTCTCTGCTTACAATAATCAAAAACTGTACTTGATTTAAATTTTGACTGCTATCTCAATTGAAGTAGTCTTCTTGTGCAGCAATACTGTGCTCCCAGTGCCTTTGCATCACTTGTAACACTCCCTGAAAGTCCTGTTAGCTCAACATGTCAAGCACCAACTGTGATGAGGCTGAATTTCCAAAACTGTGCCAAAACAGCAACATTTCAGCTTACATTTCTTTTTGGCTAAGAGGAAGCACTGACAGGGAGCCAAAACCAGCAAATGGGGTAAGAGGAGAAATGATTGTGTTTGTTTCAGCTGAATGAAAGCTGCTGTTTCTTCTATTGGTGGTAGCTGCAGATGTGATGTTTGCTTTTTGCTCCCATTTGTGGTCCATGAAGAAATCATGAATGCACACCTAGTAGTGGTCACATGTAACATGGCTCCTACGATTGATATTCTAACATCATGTGACATCCTCATAACAGTTTCTACTAGCACACATGTTGCACATGCGACACGAACAGTCTCTGAACTTTTTTATCAACTCTCAAACAGGTGATTTCACACTGCAGGGTGCCATGGATGTATGAGTAAGAAGGTCAAAGCTTGAGGCACAATATAAGGATGGAGAAGTTGATCCTAAATCTAAGTATATGACATGCAACAGTATATACTTTGTAAAGGAAACTGTGTGGGAAAGGAACAAGTTTGCGATTTGGAACTCGGGGTAGTTGTTTGTCAACTGCTAAATAAAATAAAGAGGAAGACAAAATAAAACTTTGGCTATCTAAGAAAGAAACATGGAAGGATGTCTTGAGGAATTGTTTTCATTTGGGAAAGTTGAAATTACTTTCATGTCTGCTGCATTGGACATGTTTCCTATTGTCCGGTGATGAAATAGTTGATCAGTCGTGTGAGGTAAATCTTCACTATGTCAGAATGTCGAGTATTTTCTGTCTCTCATTATTCTTCCTTTTCAAAAAGTCACAAACCATCTTAGGCGAGTGAAAAAATCTCTTTGCCAAATTTGGGTTGAGAATTTTGCTGTTTCCTTTTACTTTTTCCAATTTGATACTTCAAAATGTGAATTATAATATGTTATTAAAACATGGCTATTATAGGGAAGACTTATATTAAATATTTCAAAAATATCACTGGGAGATAAGATTTACTGACACATAACTATTGTGCCAAAGAACGCTGTGAAGTTAGGTGACAATCAGCATACATTTGTCTGTTTGTCTGTTTGCAACATTACTCAAAAACAGACTAATGGATTTGGATGAAATTTTCAGGGAAGGTCAGAAATGACACAAGGACCAAGTGATTAGATTTTGGCAGTGATGCGGCTTATAGTCTGGATACATGGATTTGTTAAAGATGTCTGTATCATTGCCAGATAGCGGCATGGTGTCACTGTAACCATGACAACAAGTGAACACTACATCAGCTGCCTGCTGACGCTCACATGATTGCGATCCTACTACAAATCCACCACTGTGGACTTATCAGTCGGAAATGATGCAAGGAACAATTTATTAAATTGTGGGGGTGTTTCTGAGTCCCAGCAATTCCCGCTGGCTGCTACATATTTAGGTCACGGGATTCAGTATCTGTACATAACGTGCACATGCATAACACACGCCTGTGTTCAGCGCAAGGTCATTTTGTTTGTGGGTACATCTATATTAAATGGCCACATTCTATGTTGCCGTGATTTCTGATCATCAATAACTAATAAAAAAAAAAAGAGCTACATTCCTAAAAATGCCATATGGGTGAATGAACAGCCTTGGTGGAGTACTGTGCGCTCTGAGTGCTTTTCTAGTTGAACTATTGTGACATGATGTTGAGAGTCCGGTTGGCTGGGTGGGGTCTGCTGGGGGATGTGGACTTCTGACCTCTAACATCCTGGCTGTGGCCCTGCTTCCATCCACTGTGTAGACAGTAAAAGTAGCATTATTTTACATTTAAAACGTTTGCAACACCCGCATCTCTCTTTGGTGTGAGGTCAGCCTAGTGTTGTACAGGTTGAGCAAACATTTCCAGCTGCACTGCACTGGCTGCATTTTTTCCTCTCTTTAAAGCCCTGTTTTGTCACTGTCACTGACTTATCGCTCAGTCACGCGTCTCACTCGCAGTGAGTCAGACAGACAGACAGTGAGACAGACAGACAGACAGACAGACTCCGATCTGTGTCCGTATAAATGAGAGGTGGATCTGCGGGTTTACGCTGCACGTTCAGGGCAAGTTGGGGGATTTTTTCCTGCCTTTCCATCGTGGTTTCACTTTCTTCTCACGCGGTGAGTTGGTGCGATCAGTGCGAGCTGGGATCCTTTCGACAGAGAGATCAGGTGAGAGAACAATTTATGCTTATTATTAACATGTATATTTTTATCCTGCCACCTGTGCGTGACTAACACCACACAGGCTACTGAAACTAGACGTATGCGGAGTTATTTCCGGTTTGCTGGGCCTGCAAATAGCGACATTTTACGCGATTCTTTGACAAATGTGAACGCAGTTTAAGGAAATGCGACATTATCCGGCAATATGAGAACATAAGCACAACGATGTGACTCCCAGTCTGTGAGGTTTTTAAGGAAGCCGTGGTTTAAAGTGCAAGGAGCACAGCTGCTAGACTCTGTCCTGTTTTCATTCACATTAACTCCACATTTCACCTCACTAAGAGGGTGAAGTGTGTTGAATTTTTTAAATGTAAAGGTTCTCTTTCCCACTGCATATTGTTGTTGGGGAAATGTGTTGAGGCAACAGATTGTTTCACGTAAATCTAAGCTATAAAATACAGTTTGGTGCATGGAGTTTTGAAATCATTCTGATCCTTATCTTGAAGTATAGAATTAGATACTCGTGCTGCAAATGAGAATTATTTACATTATGCACGATCGATTACTCTCTTGAATATTTTTTTTGATTTATTGATTAGGTATTTGGTTCAATCAATGTCAGACTTTTTTTATTTTAAAAAAAAATGATGTTGATGAGTGTTCCTTAAAGCTCAAGATGACAACTGGTCTGTCCATAATCCAAAGATATTCTCTTTGCTGTCAGAGAGAAATCAGAAATGATTACACTTAAAGAAGCTGACATAAGAGAATCTAATAGTTTTTTTTTCTTCAACCATAAAGAATATCTGATGATAAACTTAACAGTTGGAAACGAATTAATCAGCTATTTGTTGCAGCTCTTTTATATACCGCTTGAAACTTTTTTTTTTTTTTTTTTTTTTGCACATTACAGGAAAACGGTAGATCAGCAGTCATGGCCACAGTCAGTAGATCAAACACAGTTTTTGCCTTGGAGCTGCTTCGCACTCTGAGCCAAGGAAACCCCAGTGGGAACATCTTCGTCTCTCCACTGAGCATCAGCTCAGCCATGGCGATGGTGTACCTGGGAGCTAAAGGAGACACTGCTGCTCAGATGGCACAGGTCAGTACACTGCCACTATACTACATCCACCACACCATCAGCTGATCAGCAGACATCCCCCTGCAACTTCCAGACCTCTTATGCAATGTCCCTAAAATGAAAAAATGCAGTTGCTCTGCATAAAACATCTTGTGAGTTGTGACATTCAGGCTACCTGTATTAGCTCAGCTTTGTATCCAGGCTTAGATTCAAAGGTGTGTATTCGGTGACGCATTGACTGTGAAATATCACCTGCACTTTGACCTCAATAAAAACCTTTGGAACAAGATATACGTTGTTCACTACTCAGCAGAACATTGTAAAACCCGTGATATGAACAGGGGGTTCCATTCAAGCAACCTGTTTGCTTTTGAAAGGTTTAGTCCAGGCTTTGCTCTTTGTCTTCTTTTTTATCTTTATTTATTTAAACTGTGGCAACTTCAGCGAGATGTCACATTTTCATCTGCAGTGCCTCAGCAGCCTGATAAATCAAAAATCAAAACAATGCACAAAACGGCATACAGAAATACAGACATACCTTATATGACATTCATCACAGTGCTGGGTGAGTTTGATGTATATATATATATATATATATATATATATATATATATATATATATATATATATATATATATATATATATAAACACACACACACACACACACACACACACACACACACACACACACACACACACACATACACATCACCCACTGGTTCCTTGAAGAGCAGTTTTACAGCTCAGTGTGGCTCCCGCTGTCACTGTCTTGGCAATGTCTGATTCCTCATAAATTCTGGCTAATTCAAAAATGAGCACAAACATGGAGCATGGTAGTAGGATCGCAATCATGTGATCATTAGCAGGCGGCTGATGTAGTGTTGTCACAGTTACAGTGACACCGTGTCGCTATCTGGCAGTGATACAGAAATCTTTAACAAATCCGTGGATCCAGACTATTAGCAGCAACACTGTCAGAATCTCATCAATTGGTCCTTGTGTCATTTCTGACCTTCCCTGAAAATTTCATCCAAATCTGTTAGTCGGTTTTTAAGTAATGTTGCTAACAGAGAGACAAACAGACAGACAAACCAACATCAATCGTCACTTAACTCTGCCACATTCCTTGGTGAGGTAATAAAGATTTTGTGAAACTGGAACTCAGTGCCCTATCCTGAAGCATGAAAAACTCATTTAGAAGTTTGGGGACTTACTTGTGTCTAAACTGGGACTATACCTCCTAAATAAACTCAAATGAAGTATACTAATACTTGGAGTGTATTAGTAAGATGTATTGTTTTGCCAGTAAGAAGATCATTTATTTTTGGGCATAAGTAGCATAGGTTATTACAGTAGTATTTAGTGTGTTGTCCTCTCAGTCTTGTTTTCAGCTTCATTTTCACTGTAATTTTTTTTATTTTATTTATTTCTTTATTAGAAAAAAAGACATAACAGTGAAACATAAAACAATAAGTCAAAAAAAAAGCACACTGCTAAAAGTACACAAAGAAAACATAACAGTGAAACATACAATAAAGCATAGGACAATGGATCACAATAAAAGGTCAATAGGTTGCAATAAAAAAAAACAATAGGTCGCAATAAAAAGACAATATGTCACAATAAAAAGTAATAGTTCTAGAGATTTTATTATTCTGTCAATTCTCTGCAGGCCCTTGCTTTCAGCTTGGATACTGATGTTCATGCAGACTTCCAGACACTTAATGCTGACATCAACTCCCCATCTGCATCATACATCCTGAAACTGGCCAATCGTCTTTATGGAGAAAATACTGCCAACTTCCTCCCAGTGAGTTCTCAGATTGCATACGTCTGCTCCTCCAATACACAGATTGAATTCATAATTGATGAGACTGGATTGGTAAACTGTTTTCTGCTCTCTGCAGACATTCCTTGACGCCACACAGAAGCACTACCAGGCAGACCTGAGGGCTGTTGATTTCATCGGGGCTTCAGAGGCGTGCAGAGCCGAGATCAACAGCTGGGTTGAGGAGCAGACAGAAAGTTAGAATGGGCAACTTAAGCAGACAAAAACATTGAACTCCCACAGTTTGTACAACAGTGAATAATTTGACGTAATATGACTTTGCCTGTGTATTTCCTTTCAGATAAGATAAAAGACCTTCTAAAGCCAGGATCAGTCAGCTCAATGACAAGACTGGCTCTGGTCAACGCCATCTACTTCAAGGGAAACTGGATGAACCGCTTTGATGAGGCAAACACCCAAGAGATGCCCTTTAAAGTCAACCAGGTAAAAAATAATGTATTCATAAAGACATTACATTTAAATGCAGGATACTCCTCTAGATGTGGTACCACGATCCTATCCCCCTGATTTTCTGTGTTTTTTCTGTCAGAATGAGACTAGGCCAGTCCAGATGATGTACCAGATGAAGAAGCTACCCTACAACTACATCCCTGACCATGGCCTGCAGGTCCTGGAGCTGCCCTATGTAGATGAGGAGCTCAGCATGTTCATTTTGCTACCTGAGGTGCCTGAAGATGGCTCTGACCCTCTTCTGAAGGTATACGACCTAGAAACAGCTTCTGGTTCACTGTGGTGTGTTTTGTAAAGCTACTATAACTGTGGTTGAGCATCAAGAACTGGGTACAACTCATAACTAGTTCCAACAGCCTGATTTTAAAGAGATCAATAGGAAAGTTTAATTTTGATTGTGTTTATCGGTTCCTAAACAAATTTCACTCATGCTGTTTTAAAAACAGTGCATTGCAAATACTCACTGTATATCTACTGCTGTTCATCTGTGGTATTAGTGGTCTAAACAGGCTGAGTTGCTTGATAAGCAGATGAATAGTAAGGGTTGTTTGATTGTCTTGTAACAATCAGCTTAATTCAGCAAATGCTGCTATAAAATGCTTGAATGGACATTAGCGGACTTCGCTATTGTTACAGTAAAGTAGCTGAACTAAACATGACGATATCAACCAGAAAGGATACCATTGTCTCTAAGGTTACACTTACTTGCACTGTCTTTCTGCTGCAAACATTTATCCATGGTAAGTAGCAGTTCACACGTGAAGAATAGTAGCATCCAGTGATTCTTTTTTCTGACAGCAACCGCATCCCACAGACTTTCAGTTGTTGTTGTGCTTAGTGAAGCACATTACAGCTGACTACAAGACAGTAAAGTAACTTTAGTACTACATTCCTGTGTCTGCAGCAATGGCCATCTTAATTTAAGCGACTCTGCATATTAAGGCAATGTAAACTCACTAGTTTAAAAACATTGCAACCAAAAATTTCCCTTAATTATTAAATGTTTGTTAACAGAGATGGGCAGAGGGGGAGGAAATCATCAGGTCTTTTATTTGAGTGAAAGTGCTAATACCACACTTGTATATCATTAGAATATTATTATTAATGCAATAATGTAGTATAATCTACTACCCTAACCATCTGCTCCTCAAAGAATTGGAATCAAGGGTCATAGAAAAATCAGAACTGTTAAAATACAAACAATACCAAACCTGTAGCTACAAATAATGTTTTGATTGTAGCAGCTCCACTTGTGCAGACTGCAGACTTTATCAAATGACACCTTGATCATATGTGTCAAACATAAATATGAGCCACAAAATGTATTTATTGTGTTCCAGCTGGAGAACGAGCTCACGCGAGAGAGGCTGGACGAATGGACCAACAGGGACAACATGGACATTCACACAGAAATATTTGTTTACCTGCCAAAGTTTAAGCTGGAGGAAGACTACGAGCTGAATGAGCCTCTGGCTAAACTGGGCATGACAGACGTGTTCTGTGGGCCAAAGGCTGATCTCTCTGGTATGAATGGCCAACAAGGACTCTTCCTCTCTACTGTGGCCCACAAGGCTTTTGTGGAGGTGAATGAGGAGGGCACAGAAGCAGCTGCAGCCACCGCTGGCATGGTCGCATTTTGCATGCTTAGGGAGGAACACTTCAAAGCAGATCACCCGTTCCTCTTCTTCATCAGACACAATAAGACCAAGTCCATCCTGTTCCTTGGCAGGTTCTCTTCTCCTCAGTAGACACAACCAGCAGAAGGAAATGGTGGACCATTTCAAATAAAAAAAATCTTGAAAAAAATAATATAAATGAAGCCTTTATTTCATGTGATGTTTTGCTATGCTATTTTAAGAACTATATTTTGTCTGCTTTTGCACTAAAATAATAGGTGTAGCTATTCAAACACTCACTTAAAAGATTTCATTTATTTTAAGATTCAGTTATTGGGTTGTTCTTTGTATTAATCATTTACATTCATTTCATGCTTTGTGTTAATTTTGACTCAAAGAATGAATTAAACTTAAAAAAAATCAAAATATACATAATGGTAATGGTGTATTTTTTTTTTTTTTGCTTCCATTGTAAAAGAGTGGAAGTCATTTTACAGGCATTTCTTTAATACTGTCACTGCTATTAAAAATGAGAAGTGAAACATCCAGCCAAGGCCAATATTTTAAACTACAAATGTCTGATGTAGCATTAAGCCAAACACATTAAAAGTCAGCAACAGGAAACCCACTCTTCATTAATGGGAATAAGCAGCACACTAAGCATAAGCTGAGGTAGTTGTGTACATCTGGTCAGTTTTAGGTGACCCCAGTGAAAATGCTGTCCACGAGGGGCAAAGATTAAAAAAACAAAAAGAAAAAGTACATGTATTTTAACAAAACATGCATTCTTCTAGTGCACAATAATCACTCAAGATGTATTTCTAGTGACAAGTTTATCCCTCTATGGTTCTGTTAAGCAGTGCAAGCTTCTTTTTTAACTCAACAATGCATAAGTTAAAATATAACTGAAAGATACATTGAAAGTCTTCCTACACATAGCACCCCTACAGCTGTAACGTGATGCCAAGCCAAGGGGTGAACCAGAAAATGTTTGTATTAAAGAGTTCACTATTGTCACCAAAAGGGTAGAAATGCATGTGTTTTTATATGTAAATAAAGAATAGCTGTAGCTGTATATTTAGGTGAAACTCTTAAAGACAGTAGGGATGGAATCTACTCTGAAGAATTCTGCAAACAAACTGCTGAGCTGTGAAAGACTGACCCAAAAGCTACAGCCACAAGAAAGAAAGTAAAATGCTGGATGGACACAGTGTGATGTCTCACCAGTGGGGTGTCCTGGGCAGAACAGGGACACTTTTGACAAGTCTTCTGGTGTACTTATGTAATTTACATTTTAACTATCTTGTGATATGTATTATTTACTGTTGTGAAATGTACTGTAAAAGCAGAACTTTAGAAATTGTTCTGGGCTTTCGTCAACTGAGATCAACATAAAACAGTGTATTATACTGTATAAGAATTCACATGTATTTCTACATGTTAGTCTTGCCTGCATTAGAAAATGATAAGACTCAGTGACCAGCAAAATATTTATTTTGTCTCCAGCGATTTGCCACTCATGAAAAAAAAAATCTAATTAGGGCGACATTGTGCCACCACAATGTGACAACTGATCTCAGCTGTAAAATCTGTCTGACTCCGCAACTGGATCATTTAACAAAAACAGTAAAATACTTCAGAAAAAGAATCACTACTGGTCGCTTACCAAACCGGAAATAATATTTTATATATTTAAAATAAAAGTTTAAAATCGTATCAGACTACAATAGATATCGTTTTTCAGTAAGTCTTTAGATTTAGCTGTATAATTTCGCCATTTCCCACTTTTAAAATAATCGAGACACGTTGGGTTGTCTACTGATTCATAGGCTGCGTTGATGTGAGACCTGAAAATAAACCTTTATTTTGAAGGTTACATCAGGAAGTTGTCTTCTCCATTGCATGTACCGTCACGTTCCGCCGACTCCACTGGTTCCTGAGCAGCCTGCTAATGGTGAGAAACTGCTGCCTTACATACTACGTGTTTAGATTAACATTAGCTTTACTGCACTGGCTTGTCACTCGCAAAATAATAAAATACACTCTTGATGTAGCTAGTGTTTAGTTTGTCCAGGTATACTAAAATAAGATCCGTCACGAGAAGTGACTGTGACAGCGGCTACCTGCTAGCTATCAGAAACTTCGGCTAATGAAGCTAGCTTGTCTGACTGGCTTTGAACGTCACAACACTGTCCTGCTCACCTCTAATGAAAAACAACAATAATACCTAATATAATTACATTACTCAGCTTTAGAGGTAAGCTTGTTATCTGTAGCTAGTTAGATGATCTCAGTACTAATTGTTTGAGTTTGTCTTGATGCAGTTTGTTAACTAACTCCCACTAAACTGAGATCCTGAATGACGTGGCAGTTACCTGAGCCTTCAGCGCCACAAACACCTGAATACAGCTGAACACACCCACCTGCAGACCTGACACTGCCAGATACCAGTGCCCTACTAAAGAGAAATGAGTTATATGCAGTCATGGAAAAAATTCTTAGATCACCCTTGTTTTCTTCAGTTTCTTGGTCATTTTAATGCCTGGTACAACTAAAGGTACATTTGTTTGGACAAATATAATGATAACAACAAAAATAGCTCATAAGAATTTAATTTAAGAGCTGATATCTAGCCATTTTCCATGATTTCCTTGATAATAACCAAAATCACTTCAGTTCTTCCATCAATAGCTATGGCATTGTACTGCCAAAAACAGTGCTTTTAGGCATTCCATGTTTTCTTTTCTGTCTGTTTTAGTCACATGATATACAGAGGAGTTAGTACTTGATTGCATAACCATTGTTTTTGATGACTGCAGCCATGGATCTTGGCATGCTCTCCACCAGCTTCTGACATTATTCTGCTGTCACAGCAGCCCATTCCTGTTGCACAAATTCAAACAAATTTGCTTTGTTTTTGGGCTTGTGGTTCTCCATTTTGTGTTTGATGACTTTCCACAGATTTTCAATTGGATTTAGATGTGGTGATTGAGCAGGTCAAGGCATGGTTCCAATGTTCTGGTTCTCCATCCAGGCTTTAACTGACCTTGCTGTGTGGCAAGGGGCATTGTCTTGTTGGAAAATCCAGTCATTGGAGGCAGGAAAGAGTTTTCCAGCTGATGGAAGAAGACTGTTTTCAAGAGTAGCCCTGTACATGGCCTGGATCATTTACCCTTCACACAAATGCATTTGCCCTGTTCCACCCATAGTGAAACAACCCCAGATCGTCACTGATCCACTTCTCTAGGCTTCCTCCCAAACCAGTAAGTTGGCTGGAGTGGGCATCAAGTGAAAATTGGATTCATCACTGAAGAGAATCTTAGCCCAATCATCAACAGTCCAATCCTTGTGATCCCCAGCAAAGTGTACCCGGGCTTTCCTCTGCCTTTCATTGAAGAAGGGCTTCTTCCGTGCCCTGTGTGACTTCAGACCAGCTTCAAGAAGTTGGTTTCAAACTGTCCTTGCCGAACAAGTCACATTTCTCCACAGTGCCCACTCATCCCTGGAGGTCTGAGGACGATTCCTGACACAGGAGCGGCTGAGTGACAGTCATCTCATGGTAGAAAAATGTGACCTGCAGCGACCAGCTAGCAATGTGGTAGTACCATGTTGGGCTTGTTTTTTCTTGGTGTAATGAACAGCTGTCTTGGAGATCTTGATTTTTTTTGCTACCTGTCTCTCACTCCTGCCAATTTCCAGCAGTGCCAAGATGGCTGCCTTTGTGGCTTCACATAATTCTTTAGTTTTAGGCATTATGTGAGAGCTGACAACTTCTGAGTTGTGCTATGGCTTGAATGCAAGCAGGAAACCACTCTAGGCCTTTACATGTGCAGTGCTGCTTATGACATGAAATGGCCTCTTATATACCCTGGGAATACAATGAAGCTGAAGCATGTCAAATAGGACATAAAGTATTATGTAATCAGCTGCATTTTTTGTCCTGTTCATTGTATTCTTAAGATAATATACCTTTAGTGGTACCAGGCATTGAAATGAACAAGAAATTGAAGAAGACAAGGGTGGTCTAATATTTTTTTCCATGACTGTATTTGGTAGTTTTGATCAAGACAGATGCTGGGGTTTGTTTGATTCTGACATTTTTGTCCTTGAGTGTGAGTTTTTATTCAGAACCTGACTCTGAACGCATCAGAATCAATGTTACTGCAGATCAATATGCCTGGCATATGCCCGACTGTGATAACAAAAAAATCCGCTTAGCACCCTATATATGGAAAATTAAAAAAATATTATGTAAACAGATTTGCGTTCAAAGGTTTAAAATCCTAAAAATGAATGAATATTTAGTATGATGTTTATGATCAAGACAGGTGTTCGTTAAAATACAACTATATGAAAGCGGAAAATAATATTACATATATTATTTAAATGGCAGGTTTTTTTTTTTTATCACAGGCATTTTAGCCCTTAAGGTCCTAAGTGAGTGTTTCTTTTTTAATTTTTGTTCCAAAATCGGACACTACACAAAAAGTAGTAGTGCATCAGAATCTATGCTGTTGCTTATCACGACATATCACAGACATCAATAATATTAACTTTAAAAAGTCAGCTAGAAAATAATAGATTTTTTGTGTCTTTCCCCTTTTACAAAAACAAAAGCAATACTGGCATCATATAAACAAACAGCCATTTAAAGGGTTAAAATGAATCAATGTCTGGTTGTTGTCTTCAGGGCCGATGTGGAAAATATTATTAATATATAACAGTTTATAGTTTATTGTCAGTTTTTTTTAACAGGAACATTTTTGTCCTGTAGGTCCTCTATGTAACTTTTTTATATTGATGCCTAAGCAGTAACGTCTCCTGTGGATATCCTTATTTTGTTTACATTATGCTTTAGTTCTATGGTGAATTCTGTGTCTTGCTCTCTTTGTTTAGATGAACTGTCAAGACGAGCACAGCACTCCAGTGAGAGTGTTGGTGACAGGAGGGTCCGGCTTAGTGGGGAAGGCCATACAGCATGTGGTTAAAGAAGAGAATGGAGCCAAGGAGGGGGAAGAATGGATTTTTCTCTCCTCCAAAGATGCTAACCTCATGTGAGAGCCACACCTTTTCTAAGGCCTGTACTATGAAACAAGTCAAACATGCCCAGGATTAAGACAAGGGGATAAAAACAATGGCAACATGTGTCAGCAAAAGACAGTTTTTTTTAGTACTATAAGAAAACTGTTAGTTTCGCGTAAATGGCTTAAAAGGCCAACTACCATTAAAAGCATATAACAAAACCATGATGTTTTGCTGCATGAACAGACCAAAATGTGCTCCCTCCCTGTGTCAAACAGCCCATTATACCTTGATTAAAATGAACAATAACGTAACAAAACAAAAATGTGCTCTCCCTGCAGCTTCTGTGCAGGCCTCCCAAGGCATGCTAGTCTGCAACCCACTGGGATTGTCTTTAACCCCATTTGCTCCCACAGACTTCCCCTGGTGAAGGCTGCGGTCTGCAGTGAGTGGTTGTTACCCCTGTGAGATGGGCAACATGGTCTAAAAACATTCTCAACACTCAACAATACATGTTTCTGCTATAATTGAAGACAAAATTATTAGCTTCTCTATGAAATTTTAAGTTTTTTTCAAAATTTTCCCAAGTGCATTTTGAACAGAACAGAGGATTTTGAACATAGCACTTCTAAACATACTGCCTTTCTTTAGAAAGCATACAATATTTGGTTTTGCACACAACAGAATAATTTTTAGAAAAATGAAAAATGACAAAGGTCAGTATTGCTTAAGAACTGACCTTTTATTGAGCCAAACCACAAATCACTGTTGTGCAAGCATGTGCTTTAACTTTGTCATGCTCACAGCTTGTAATCAATCAATTAATCAAGTTTAAACTGGGGGTTGTCCTACACTTTACACACAGTAGCAAAACTTCATTAAGGATTTGAGCTGTCACTTGAGAAAGCATCATGCCAAAAAAAAGAAACCAATTTAGACTTAAGAAAAAGAATTATTGATGCTTACAAAGCAGGAGAAGGGTATACAACATTATTACAGTGTTTCCAAATGTCAAGAAGTGGAGTGAGAAGTGTCCAACACAGTACAGAACAAGTCTGGCAGAGGTAGGAAGTGAAAGATTTCAAAGACTCTGGAAAGAAAACTTGTAAGAGATGTGACGAAAGATGCAAGAAAAATCACCAAAACACCAGTTAATGACTCAACCAAGTGCTAATTAATGTCACTTCCCTGTCAATAAGGCACGAGTCAATCTGGTAATTAGGCTACAACTGTGTATTCCAATGAAATAATGTGTTGTTTAGATTTTACCTATTCCCTATGGTGTGTTAGACAGTTGTAATCTTACTGTTTCAGCTGCAGACCCGGCCGTGTGAAACAGTCTTGGGAGCAAGTAAAGAACACATACAAAAGCATCATTTAAATCTGTGATAGGCTTACTGCAAATCTTGTAGCTGTATTAGGCTGTAGTCATCACTCCTCATTTGTCATTGGTCTCTGTTATAAGATTCTGTCACTATGCAAAGAAATAATACAAATCTATACCCTTTACATTTATGTTACATTCCCCTTTCACTGTCCATACCAATGGCATTTTCTAAAAGAACTACCTGTTCACTAGACTGTCTTTTAATATACAATAATCTGTTATCCCCAAAGTAACCTGCTCCACAGCAGGGGTGGGGTTTTGCTTAAGTTACCATGGTGATGATGTTAAGAAATGAACCACCATTGTAGGAGACCCAGCCTTAAACCCAAAGTCTTGCTTCTTATTACAGACCTCCAGATGATATAATATGCTGACACATGATTTGGTGAAAAACTGGAACCCAATTCAGAAACTTCCTCCATTTTACTTAATTTTCTGGTGGTCTCTTCCCAGGAACGTGGACGAGACACGGGCAATATTTGAGAAGCATCGACCCACCCATGTAATCCACCTGGCTGCTATGGTGGGAGGGCTCTTCAAGAACATGAAGTACAACCTGGACTTTTGGGTAGGAGGAAGCTGCTTTTCTGCTCTAAATAGACAACATTTATTGCTATTTATTAAGGAGTTATGTGACGATCTGCGGTGGTTTGTCAGTCTGTTAGCAACATTACTCAAGAATGAATTAATGGATATGGATGAAATTTTCAGGGAAGGTTAGAAATGACTTAGGGACCAATTGATTAGATTTTGTCAGCGATGTGGCTTATAGTCTGGATCCACGGATTTGTTAAAGATTTCAGCCATCGGAAATGATACAATGACTGAGCAGCCTTGGTGGAGTACTACGCTTACTGAGTGCTTTCCTAGTTTGCAATGTGTTGAAAGTAGTTTTGTGTTACGTTCAGATGTGTTATGATGATGCTACAGATGGTCTTCTTCCCTCCAGAGGAACAACATCTACATCAATGATAATGTGCTGCAGGCAGCACATGAAGTGGGCGTAGTCAAGGTTGTTTCCTGCCTATCCACCTGCATCTTTCCAGATAAGACAGCCTATCCTATCGACGAGACCATGGTAAACTCCTGCCCCTGCTCTGCTCCATACTGTTGTATACATACTACATACAAATGACATGCATACTGCATGTTTCAATTTGTAAAGAGCGATTTAACCTGGATCGTCTTTATGTCAGATCCATAATGGTCCACCCCATGAGTCCAACTTTGGCTATGCCTATGCAAAGAGGATGATTGATGTTCATAACAGGTATGTGGACTCAACTAGTTGTTGGTTGTATTCAACAAGTAATTTTCTGGAAAAATCATTTTATCACTTAAATGATTTAGTCAGATGAATTAGAACTGTCGTGCTCATGTTAAATGGTGATTCTAAATCATCTGTAGGTGTGAATGTGAGTGGGCTTGGTTGTCCGTCCGTCTGTCTGTGTGGCCTTGTGATGGACTGGTGAATCTTGTCTTCAGTGGTGTATCGATAATGAATGAATTGGAGGTGCTTGCTAAGTTATCTGCTTGTTTCACAGGGCTTGTTTCCAGCAGCATGGACACTGCTATACAGCTGTGATTCCCACTAATGTGTTTGGTCCTCATGACAACTTCAGCATTGAGGATGGTCATGTGCTGCCAGGCCTCATACATAAAGCATACATTGCTCAAAGTAAGTCACAGCCTTGCATGGGTAAGTTGCAATGCATAAATCCAACTTTACCTCTCTTAGTAATTTCAGTGTGGAAGAGCTGGTGGTAAAAATGTGTGCATGATGTATCCCGAGAAAGTTATCAGCAAGCACAGACGCAGAGGATAAGCAGGAGTGCTAATACAAGGTTTTATTTAAATAATTCACTTCTCTGTTTGTTGGTTAGAGGAGGGGAAACCCTTGGTGGTGTGGGGCTCCGGCACTCCTAGAAGACAGTTCATTTACTCTTTGGACCTGGCTCGTCTCTTCCTCTGGGTGCTGAGAGAGTATCCGGAAGTCGAGCCAATCATTCTCTCTGGTGAGTCTTCATATGCAACATATTGTTATTGATAATGACAGCTTAATTTTCAGCTATTCAAACTGAAATGTAATGACAACGTTGTGTCTGTCGGTTCCAGTTGGTGAGGAAGATGAAGTGTCCATCAAAGAAGCAGCAGATGCACTTGTTGAGGCTTTGGGCTTTAAAGGAGAAGTAATGGTATCCTTTTCATAATGCAAGTTTCCTGCTTCTCTGTACTGAATTTAGCAGACTAATCACATATTGTTAATTTTTGATAGGATTAAAGCAACTGCACTTTTTAAGATTCACATCCTGCCTTCAGTGCACTTGTTTTAGAATGCTATGAAACTGAATATTCACAGAATTAAAAATAGATCATCTCATTATCCACAAGATTGTTTCGAAGCAGTTGTTATTTTAGATTGTCCTGTCTAAATAGATAAATACATAAATTACATAAAAAAGTAAATTATTAGTGGGCCTGTGGCAGCAACAAAGGCTGTGTGTTGTACTCAAACTGTTGTCTGCAAGTTAAGATTCACAAAAAAATTGAATTGTGCAAATCAGACTCAAAACCACGATGCTCAAACCTGTGTGAAGAAGGTTAATAATTGATTATAATGTCTTTAAAAGAGATGGCAAAAATCCCCCCATTTATCAGCCAGAAACTGTAGAAACAGAAAGAGATGTAGAATTTTTAACTATCCAGTGGTCCATAAATGTATCATGTGTGACTTGAATGTGAATGAAGTCTAAGCCTAAAATTTGTAATACTTAATCAAAATCACTTAATTTACATCTTATTAAAACAATTTGTCAAGAATGAACTGTTTGCACCAAATTCTGTAAAAAACTGAAAATCGTGCGGTCCTCAGTGCAACCGAGTAGCCGTAACTGACTGAGCTGCTTCAGACAGTCACTAATTCAGCATGGCTCAAAAACGGTATACGCTTTACCAGCGGTTTGTGTGAAGATGCATTCAGCATGGTGAACTATCTTTCTAAAGCCTTATGGGCAGAATAGTGTGAAAAACTTTGAATATGTAGAGTTTGTACATACAGTTATGGAAAAAAATGTTAGACCATCCTTCTTTTCTTCAATTTCTTGTTCATTTTAATGCCTGGTACAACTAAAGGTACATTTGTTTGGACAAATATAATGATAACAACAAAAATTGCTCACAAGAGTTTGATTTCAGAGCTGTTATCGAGACATTTTCCATGGTTTTCTTGATAATAACCAAAATCACCCCAGTTCTTCCATCAATAGCTATGGCATTGTACTGCCAAAACAGTATTTTTAGGCATTCCATGTTTTCTTTTCTGTCTGTTTTAGTCACATGATACACAGAGGAGTTAGTATTTGATTGCATAACCATTGTTTCTGATGACTGCAGCCATGGATCTTGGCATGCTCTCCACCAGCTTCTGACATTGTTCTGCTGTCACAGCAGCCCATTCCTGCTGCACAAATTCAAACAAATTTGCTTTGTTTTTGGGCTTGTGGTTCTCCATTTTGTGTTTGATGATTTTCCACAGGTTTTCAGTTGGATTTAGATGTGGTGATTGAGCAGGTCAAGGCATGGTTCCAATGTTCTGGTTCTCCATCCAGGCTTTAACTGAGCTAAGCCACCTAAGGAGCATTGTCTTGTTGGAAAATCCAGTCATTGGAGGCAGGAAAGAGTTTTCCAGCTGATAGAAGAAGACTGTTTTCATATAATTACATTTGCCCTGTTCTACCCATAGTGAAACAACCCCAGATCATCACTGATCCGCCCCCATGTTTTACTGTAGGGGCAAGACAGTCTGGTTTGTAGGCTTCTCCAGGCTTCCTCTTAACCAGCAAGTTGGCTGGAGTGGGCATCAAGTGAAATTTGGATTCATCACTGAAGAGTGATGAATCCAATGAACAAGAAATTGAAGAAAACAAGGGTGGTTTAATTTTTTTTTTCCATGACTGTATGTAAGTATCTACAACATGTTGAGGACTTGATATATCACAGTGAAAAATGTATCCACAGTGAGTAAAAATGCTCAGAAAGTGCTTGAAATTGAGGTTTTGGTTTTATAATATTGCTGTTTGTCTGATTGTTTTATTGGGGTTTCCTTGACATTTGACGTTCAGCATGACACCAGTAAAGCAGATGGCCAGTTCAAAAAGACAGCCAGCAATGCAAAGCTGCGCCGCTACCTGCCAGACTTCACATTCACACCCTTCAAACAAGGTGGGACTGACTCAGTGGTTAAACGTGTATAAATTGGTGTTTGAATGTCATCAGTGGAGACATTTTTTAGGATCCTATCAGCTGCCTGTCTTGACCAATTCCACTTGTTTTCACTTCCAGCTTTAAAGGAAACCTGTGACTGGTTTGTTGCCAACTACGACACAGCACGGAAGTGAAACCTCTGCTCTAAAAGTTAAAACCATCTCAGCTGGACTGTCACCTGTAAGTAGAGAAGCTGATAGGTGGAGGAAAAGGAAGTAATCTGCACAGGCAGGAAGCAGTGAAAGAAGTCAGTTTGACCCTCACTCGGTGAGCTCCTTAATATCTCACTGAGTGAAAGTCTGCAGTACTGTCTTAGTAGTCAATGTTGATGAAGACCGGTTTCTCTTTCGCTTTAAGGATCAGTCCGTTGTAGTTGTAGGAAATGTATATTCTACTACCCATGTGTAGAAATATCAGAGCTTTATTCACTATTATAGCGTTAATCATTTGAACAGTTAATTGATTACTGCAGTCTTGAAATCCAGGTTCTGCCACAACTTGCAGTTTCAGTGGTCAGCAATCTCTCTATTAACCTTTTCCAGCAGTTTCTAAATGTGTTCCTGAATGACTTTCCTTATTGAGGGATTTGGGATTTGGAAGTTTTGATGACTTGACAATTCACTTTAATGAACAGAAAGTAAATTGTGGTACATGCTGTCAGTTTGAATGTTTTTTTACACAGTATATATTGTCTCTGAGCAAGATAAATGTTTTATACCTGTCATCTGTCTCAAGTGTCCTGTGTAAATCTCAGAGTGGAGTCAAAGGTTGACATTTTTATAGCTTTGCAGTTATTCTGTTTGACACAGAAATAACTACATAACACAGGGATACAGGTCAGCATTTGGGACTACAAGTCCTCCTCTGTTTAATTTATAGAGCTGTAACAATGCGTATTAGACAAAAAATATTTATTTAAAAATGAGTAGTTAAAACGTGGAAATAAAAGTATAAATACACTAAAAAAATCTACAAATGCAGCAGTCATTTAGCAACTATTGTGTTTGAGTACAGCAGGCAGAACATAATAAAAGACAAAAGACAACAGTACAGAGAAGCAGCTCCACCACGACAACCCAACCCAAGAGGATGACGTTGATCATTCAGGGTTGAATGTGGGAGGTGTGCCCTCCTTCGTGGACTCGGCAGTACTCCTGTCCTGGCACTGCTCTCTTCTTGCAAGCTTTCCCAGCTTTTGTGATGCCACTGCACAGCTGACGGCCGGACACAGAGCTGTTGCAGAACAGAGAGAGACAGATCAGAATTTTTCATGGTGTACTTGATTGTTCACGTTTATTTAAAAAAAAAAAAAAAAAAAGGAAACAAGCAAGGGCAGACAAACTCTGAAACCCTGACCTGTTGCTGACTAGTGACGGAGTGGGACTCGCACTTCGTGAGTCGCTCAATAAATCACAAGAGTCGTTGACTGCATCAAAAACACCTCCCAGGTTCCTTGGGGGGATATCATCAATCCCAGCCTGAAAATAAGAACACTATTTGTCATGGTTCATAACATACTGAAAATACCATAATGGATGTTGTGTGACATTAACTTGATTTGCTCACTGCTGAGAGAAGCGAGTGCAGTGGAAGCCTGGGAGTGGAGTGACTCGGTGTACCAGTTACTGGGATAAACCTGGACTCTGGCATCATCTTCCTGGGAGGGGGAGACACTGCTGATATGCCAAGATCAGCTGCATACAAAGACATGAGAGCCATGAGAAAGTCTAGTTGAGTGTCACTTTTCTTCTTTTGGCAACTTATTCTACTGTTAAAAGTTACAGCACATATTTCCCACCTGATAAAATGCTGTCCTGGTTCAACAGGTCACCTGGCTCCATGATGCCGTCCTTCTCATCTCTGAGCACAAAAGAATAAAGCAGGGGGCATCAAATAAAGCATTTAGTGACTGGACTGCACACATCCCACAAGGCTGTTTAAATTAGACTTACATTTTTTGATAGAAATCTGGCAAAAACAAAAAAAAGAAGAAGCAAAAACCAGGGAATACACACACCCCAGTTTTAGGAAGATGCAAGATTTTTTTCCTTTTTCAAGTTGCCAGCATTTAAATGATTATTTGACCCAGAGTTTAAACAAATTCATCATTTGTTCCTTGTCTGTGCACAACCATCAATATTTCCACTAGAAGTTTGTACTGACTGTATGGGGTGTATCTGCACAGAATTGGTCAACAGAAGATGGGTTAATGGTCAATTTTAAGCTTTAATGCCATTTTCTGTTACCTAATAAGACCATTGACTGTTTCAGGTCACCTACAATCTCTGAATAGAATGACATTTTAAAGACAAGCTGCAACCCTGGGTACATGAAGCCCTGTGCAGACTCACTTCTGTGGCGTAGAGGACGGTGGATACAGGTGGTTTGACGACTTCGTCTGCTTCTGAGGCTCCACAATGTTGCACGGACCCAGTTTCAGTGGGGCAGCTAGTTTTCCTCCGACGTGGAAGCACGCCCACAACTGACTCACAAACCAGTGACCTACACACATTAGATAACATTGTTAAACACACATGGCAATATTAGAAGCATTGTATTTGTACTTGTATGCTGCTGTAAGTTTGTACCCAGAGACAGAGCGAGCAGCAGAAGGCTGAGGCTGGTGAGATCCAGCGCTGGCTGCTGGTTGATCTCAGCCACTGCGTTCAGAGGCACAGTGAGCAGCAGCATGGCTCGAGAAAAACTCGGACAGTGTAGGAATGTCAGTAGGACTGCACACAGCACAAAGTAGCCTGTGTGCGCGACACATGTCCACATGGCTGTTAGACTCAGACCTGTAAAGCAAGAAGCACAGGGGAGTCACATCACAGTCACTGATTTAATCACTGTGGTTTAAGCACATTTCACTGAGTGGAGGTGTAGATCCACTCATCTTAATGGACTGGAGTCAACCACAATACTAGAGACTCAGTGGTATTGATAAACCAAACAAAGTTTTACCTGTGTATTTAATTGAAGAAAATTCTGTTTTTGCACATTCAGGGTGCCAAGATTACTATAATAAAATGCCCTTTTATAGTCAGATCAAAGTCCCAAATGTGTCAGTTTAATCAGGCTATTAGCTGAGGTTAAAATTTCCAAAAATGATCAAGACACGAGTAGATTATTTCACTTATAATAAGAAAAAGCACTCAGGGAGTGCAGTACTCCACTAATGCTGCTGAGTCGTCGTATGATTTCCGATGGATAAGCCCCGATAAGTCCACAGTGGTCGATTTGGAGTAAGATAGCAATCATGTGATCGTCAGCAGGCAGCTGACGGAGTGTTCACTTGTCATAAATACAGTGATGCCGTGCTGCTATCTCACAATGATACAGAAATCTTTAAGAAATCCGTGGATCCAGACTATAAGCCACATCACTGCCAAAATCTGATCACTTGGTCCTTGTGTCATTTCTGACTTTCCCTGAAAATTTCATTCAAATCCGTTAGTCTGTTTTTGAGTAACGTTGCTAACAGACGGACAGACAGACGGACAGACAAACATACGCCGATCATCACATAACTTCGCTGTGTTCTTTGGCAGAGTAATAAGCCCTAGAGTGCTATTATTTTTACAAAATTCCAACGATGGAACACTTTACTGCAAAAATAATTCTATTAACGTTATACAAAGTTTTTCAAAAGTTGTTTTTATAAGTAATATGCACAAAATATCCTAAAATCCTGCTATCCAGTTTAGATCTGAATATGAATTCATCTAAAACGTGGTCTTTTTTTTTTTTTTTTTAACAAAAACACTGTAGCTGAGAGAAACTCCACACCTGTAGATGGATGTACATTGCACTGTGGGTCTCATCTCACCTGCCCAGCCGAGGTAGCCCTGGATCATGTGAAGCCTGTCCTCTATCCGGCTCTGCATGTTATCGAGGTAGTGCAACATGCCTCCCAGGGTGCTGTTCATGCGCTCCAGTTTGTTCATCAGATCACTGTAGTACTGGGACGTCTGGTCCTGGTACTGTAGGAACTCTGACATACTGTGGTCTGGTCAGACACAGGTTAAAGGCAGAGAACATTTCAGGCCAGCACTGACATTAACTGCAAATTTAAAACTGAATGAATGAATTTAGCCATTTACCAATTTTTTGGTAGATGTCCTGAGCTTGGTGTCTGACATCTGCGAGGTCCTGAACAATGGCCTTGTGACTGTCCTGTACCTCTGAGCCTTGGATCTGAAGATGCTCACTAACATTCTCTGAAAAGCGGATGATGAATATCAATACAATCCAAATGACATGGATATATCAATATCTCACTCTGTTCAAAAGGGGTACAATTGATTCAGCACTTAAAATTCTTTTAATCCTTTTTATTTGAGGAATAGGCTAACATGATATTCTAGGGTTTGAGAGATGTAGCAATGAACAGATCTTGAAAAGAAAATCATAATAGTAATCCAACACTAACACCAAGCTGCTCCTGCTTCATTAAAAGTCTGCTTGTAAAGAATAAATGGACTTGCTCTTTGACACATGAACAGAACTAAATATAAGTTGAAAATCCTTCCTTCCATCCATCCATCCATCCACCTTAATCCTCATGAGGGTTGCAGGGGGCTGGAGTTTATCCCAGCTGACTCAGGGTGAAGGCAGGGGACACCCTGGACAGGTCACCAGTCTATCACAAGACTGCATATACAGACAAACAACCACACTCACACCTACAGACAATTTAGAATCACTGGTTAACCCCAGCTAGAGTAGGAAGCCAGAGTATTCACAGAAAACCCACACATGCACAGGGAGAACATGCAAACTCCTTGCAGAAAAATCCCGGGAAAGCTGGGACATGAACCGAGGATCTTCTAGCTGCATGACCACAGTGCTAACCACCAAGCCAATGTGTAGCCAAGTTGAAAATAATTTTTCAAAAAGGTATGGCATCTTAACAAGTACATGAACATATAAAAGCTCTCACCCATCCTCTGAGTGATGCCCTGAATTAGCTGGGCTACCAGTTCCTGTCCAGATGCGATGAGGGCCTTCTCCTGACCCAGGCGGTCCAGGTTGTCCTTCAGTGAGCTCTCCATCTGCTCCTGGCCCTCATGCAGTTTCCCCTGCTGGGCCTGCAGGGCACTGTGGCCCTCTAGCAGCTTGTCAAGTGAAGCTGCAGTCAGTTCCTTCAACTCCAACTGGCCCGCCTGTTTTAAAACACCGTCATCAAAGCCAAATGAAGAAGGACAGAATTAGATTCTTTACAGCAAAAGGTATAGCATGAACAGGAAAAAGAAAAGCCAACTCTACCTTCAGGTCTTTCATTGCATCGAGCTGGCTGGTGGCTGTGGAGATGAGAGTGTTGACTGTGTGCTCCGCTCTGCGCCGAAAAAGCTGCTGGCGAGTTGCGTAGCAAACAGAGCGTGCTCTGTTGCTTACTATGTGGTAAGCATTCCATGTGTCTGCATCCATGTCTGCTGTGCACTCTTTTATTGTCTAAAACATAAAGCTGAAGTAAACAAAACTTCAGAAGCAATAAAAACCGATTGCTTTCCTTTCATGAAGACTCTATATTTTACCATGTCCTCTGTACATGGGTAGGTCCGCCGCCCCTCAATCTCAGCCTGGCAGTTAAACAAAACCACTCCAAGCTTCGCAAGCTTTTCCTCTGAGAGGCCTTCACAGCTTGATTTCAGCTGGGCGACCACCTATAAAAGGAGCATATTGCTTTAATCAAAAGGTTAAAAACAGACCAGTAGAAGTGCATCAAGGAGAGTATGATACTACTATGAACATGACAGTTTTAAACCATGTCTTGAGGATTACTGCAATGACCAGTTGGACAGAAAAAGATGCTCTGCAGCACGGTTTCTCTACCTTTTACAGGATGATAAACAGAATGCTCATATTTACCCTGCAGTGACAGCTGTCTAAAGGACTCAGCTGCTTTGCCTCAGCCAGAAACTTCTCATCTGCCGTTTCCATCTCAAACTGAGCATCCTTTGCAAGAAGTGCTGGAACCACTGGTGCTGGTGAAGGAGGAGGTGATGCAGGAGGAGCCTCTGTCTGCCTCAGCCACTCAAACAGTCCACTGACTGCAGGACAGTGACAGGCCAGCGAGCTGATCATCAGCAGGAGGTGCAGGCGGTGGATCAGGAGACACATGTCTGGATCAGAACACGGTATACAAGCACGCCTTTTTAAAACTCAGCTCAAATACACGAAGAACGCTTTTCCATTATTCAAGTGCTTCTGTTAATGGATTTGTTTGTAGCTCTGTTCAGGTGTATTGAGTCCATTTTAATGTCTGGCATTCTATTTCAGACATATTTCCCCTTACTGTCAGAGCTGTTTTACTTGCCATTAATAGTATTTTAACCAGACATCTGTGAGAAATTAGTCCGTTTAAAACTTTTGGGATTGCTTGTCCCTCCTCTGCACACCTGTCTACTGAAATGACGGGCTGAGTGAACTCTAAAATGACCAAAGGCTGTCACTAGATGGCGACATCTCACAATTAGAACACATAAATCTGAATGAATGTAAATGTATATGCTGCATTCAGAATCAGACGTGTATTGATTTACAGTTTGCTGCTCACCCGACCTGCTGTAGATGTCTGCATGACACAAAACTACAAAAGTCATTCATTTATTGTTAGGTCTGAATTTAGTCCACTGACACTGAGGCTTGCCTGGGCATGTCTGCTCTGCTCTGCTCTGCTGCAGACCAGCACAGCATCGTTTATGCAGCTAAAAGGCGGTGAAATTAGTTTAGAACAAACTAATTCACATATTAGCTTTATTTAAGTGGGGAAATGAAAACGTGACACAAGGAGGTTCCTCACAAACATTTAGCAGATTTCTTCATGGCAGGCAAAACATTCAGACTGACGCGTTACAGCAACATATAAAAAATAAAATATCAGATAATAAGTATGACACTGTAAACCCGCCAGATGAGCTGAACCAACTGCAACATTTCTACAACACGCACCTGTAGTTTAGTTTTGCTGCTCCTGGACACTGCGGGTCTCCCTCACACACAGCTGGTCGGAATGACAGCTAACTTTTTGTCCTCTCCTCTGCTCAGCTCGCAGCCAATGGAATTACTGGCATTTTTTAAGGCCGGATCTGAGTGCGTTCGATTTTAGTCACTGCTTAGACGGAAAAATACGTTGGAAAAGCACGCATGGAATTTGTCTCCGAGGATGCCGAAGGTGCCGCCCACCTGGCGGAGCAGGAGAGAAGACAAGAACAAACGAACAGCCGGTTCAGCTGCGTGGTGTGTGGATGCGGCGGGTCTGTCTGACGTACGTGGCAGTTAAACTACACTTTGTGGTTTGCTAAACGTCGGACAACAGAAAATCCGACAAACATCAGGTGAATAAATTTCCTCTTGCCTGCGTTAGCGGCAGTTTTTCACAGCAGCTCCTCACGTCGTCGTTTTGTCACTCCGTGTTACTTTATGGTTGTCCAGTCAACAAGACACGTGCATTGTATTTCAAATCTAATCTATCCTGGATTACTTTCTAGCTAACCCTAACCCTAGCTAGGTGCAGCTAAGGGCTAGTTTGAGTCGTATTGATTTTAAAAGAAGATTTTACCATTTTTTAGGTGCGACTTTCACGACCTGTAGGCTAAGTACCGCTATGATTTAAGCTAGCCACCACACAGCAGACATGCTAATTAGCATCCTAGCAGTGTGATCGTTGTACCGCTGGGCTAACGCTCATTAGCCTCCGAGCTAACAGGCTACGCTGCCGCTACAATGGACGACTCTGGTATTAAGAAACAGAACTGGGACGTGAAAGAGACGGAATTATTTCTGGAAATTCTCAAGGAGCTGGACATGAAGAAGTGCTTGGACGGGAGGAAAGTAAGGAATAACAAACTGTTTAAGGTGGCACACAGGAGAATGACAGCGGCTGGTTATCACAGATCTGTGGACCAGTTAAAGTTTCGCTGGAAACTTCTCAAAAGTGCGTACTACAAGTGCAAACGGGAGCCCGACTCCCCGGCCCCGACTAAAATACAGGGCTGGTGGCGGTATGAAAAGACAATGATTGCGATCATGGAGTCAAGACACCCTCTGATCGGAGCTGGTGTGAACTCTGAGAGGAACGATGAGGTGACAGAAGACTCGGATGGTGAAGCATCAATGCTGCACTGGCCGCAGCCCTGCCCGGACAATAGCACTCAGAACCTGGATTTAATTGTAGGGGTGAACATGTGGAAACGAAACAGTCTGTCATTAGATCATACCCGTGATTTAATTTCTTTCATCTGTTTTCTGGATGCATGTGGCTATTAGGGCTGCACGATATTAGATAAATCATATTGCGATATAAAACATTTTCAACTGATGACTTGAATAACTCCATTTGGAAAGTGAGGGTTAGGGGTTAAGATTAGGGAGATCTGGTAGTTACGTGCATAGAAAATTAAAGCTAATTATTAAAAAGATGACCAAAAGCTGTTTGGAACCTTTCTCATATGGTGTAACACTGGGAAATATGTTTGAATTAGTTCTTTGGATGGCTTTGCACTTGTCATTCACAGATTGGTGGTGCTGTTTTAAACGGTCAGACACATTCCTTGTATGATGCTAACAATGGCAAGACACTGGTGACATAGTACTTGTCTTTTGTCAACACTCTTCCTGTTTTCCACACATCTATTTCTTTTTTGCTACCAGATCTTCTCTGCAGTTTCTGCAGAGATCTGGAGGCTGCATGTCAATAAACAGTGTCTTGTAAATAAAAAAACAAAAAACCCTCAGTGGCTCCAAGAATGCTTAAGTCAGAGCAACTGATGTTCTATCAGAAAGACTTCTCTTGTAGATCCGTCATGGAAAATGACAACTGTGAATTCTCTTTATGTAGAGCAGCAAAGAAAGAGTTCTAGCACGACGTTTTTTATTTAATCTGCCTTACTACACATTGCACTCTGGCATTGTGACTATTGCACATGCAGAAGTTGCGATGTTGACGCTTAGATGACTTGTTGTGCAGCCCTAAGGCCTATTGTCATTCTACATCTGTCTTCTGTTGTACACTTATTTACTAGCTGTACACCTCACTAAACCCCATGCAGTAAAAAGTTGTAAAATAAATCACATCTTCATGAAGGTTATAATGTTTTGGTGTTTGATGAAACTGATTTAAAGATGGTAATTCAACTGTCAGCTAATTTTTAGGGGTTTTTGGAGGTTTTTAAGCTGTTTCTACAATGCAGTGTGACAGAATATTACGCAACTTATTTCTGTACTTATACATTTAGTCTCATTCAGATCAATATCATTTTTTCAGCAGCAAACTGCACTAGGAAAACATACAGTATAAACAAAGACAGATTCACAACACTATTTACACGTGCTAAATACATTGTCACTATGTTATAGTGGTTACATTTCAAGAGCTTTTCAAAATACTCAATTTTAAAATGTTTTAAAGTAAAAATACAAAGTGCATTAAAGAGCCCCAAACTATTAAACTCCAAAACGACCATTTCATTGATCTGCATAGTTTCAACTAAAAACTGAGCATTGAAACCTTAATGAGGTAGGAGCAATTGTAGGGCTTTTTGTGTAAAAGTTTGCATTTCTTTTATTGAACTCTATGCTAATAAGCTGTAGGTGGTCTCAAGAAGGAGTGTAACAAATGACAGTTTCCGATTAAAGGGGATCTATTATGCTCTTCCTCATCTTCTTTCATACATATGTAATGTTATGATGTCAGATGTTCATATTAAACAGGGCTAGAGTTTCAATAATGAGGTACAAATAATACCTGTGAGATAAAAGTTCAGTCTTCAGCAGCTCTGGACATGTTTTTAATGGGATTTTTCTACTTTGGTGAAGACCTCACATTACTTTGTCATGGATTTCTTTATATGGTCACCTGCTCCAGGCACAGCAGTCTTCTTGATTTATATATATATATATATATATATATATATATATATATATATATATATATATATATATATATATATATATATATATATATATATATATATGTTTATGTTTATGTTATGTTTTTACAAGAACGGTTTACTTAAATAATATTGTAGACATTTAATATGCCCAAACAAACAGATAAGTAATGGTGCAGGGGCAGAGTTCAAAATACAGTTGATTGACAACAACAGAATATGATTTTACCAGCTGATTTTGGTGTTTTTTTGCATACATTTTCGACTTCATTAACAGAGTATATGAAGAAAAATGTTTATATATGGATTCCTGCCAAAACATGTACGGATGCATTTAAAAAGTTTCTGTTTCTTGTGGTGCTCACTAGAAAAGGCTTCTGCAAAACCTGCCAATCAGAAGGAATTGGGCTTTTCGATAGGCTGGCCTTAAAGAACCCACTGCTAAAGCTGCTTGTTCTCAACAGTGAATAAACTGCGTGGCTCCATAAAGGGCCTGTACATTTAAAAAAAAAAAAAAAACGAACAAAAATAAAACATGACGCTATTGTAGTGAAGTCCCAGGATATAAATACAGATACAGAAATGAGCACAAAATGTCCTCTTTAATTTTTTTTCTCTATTTTCAGCTCTACAGTTTATTCATAGTTTGTTCTCTATTGCTTAACCTGCCACCTATTTTTAACTGTTCAGTCAATAAAATGTGAAATAGCAGCTACGAAGTGTTAATCACAGACATCCAAAAGCCAAGGCGACTTCTTGAAATTTTTTACTTTGTCTCTACAAAACTAACAATATTGAATTTACGTCTAACCTGCTTTTTGAACCATCATTAGGCTACAAGGAAGAAGAAATGTGATTTACAGTCACACTAACTGGTTTTTCTGCTGTGGATCCAGCTTTTGGGCCCTATAAACTCAGAACCAGGTTAAAGATGCTATTTTATGATGAACAGACCAAGGACAGGGGAGCTAGGTTGTGGTAGTGGTTATGGAGGAGGGGGAGAAATCATATTACTGACCAATTGTAAACCAGGATTTACCATGTTAATTGATTTCTTGCCTTAATCTGATTTCTCGCAGTAATTAGGTGTTTTTTCTGTGCATGTAAACAAAGCTGACAGTCACAATGAATCCGTCTGTTGCTGTGTGGTGGTGGTGCACCTACACAAATAATTTAAAATCATAAATTAGAAAGAAAAGCATGAAAACAAAAGCTGTAACCAGTCAAGTCGACATTTTTGCATGAAAAATAATAAATACCTGCAGTGCTATTGTATAGAACAAATTTTGACGTGTGTCTATGTGATGCTGTGTGATACCATAGCTATTGTAGACAGTGTGTTATGATGGTATTGTGTCGTAGATTGTCCCGTGAGTCACATGCCTAGTTTTTAGTTAAGTGTGAGGCCCTGATGTTGTCGTTGGTTAATGTTTCTGCTCTTATCAGTTGTCTGCTTTTGTTTCAGATCAAAATGGACCCTGAGATGGATTCGCAGCTGAAGGTCGGCTTTATCGGTGCAGGCAACATGGCTTTCGGCATCGCAAAAGGCATCTTGTCTGGTGAGTTCAGAGAAAGTTGCTGAAACCAGAGTCGAGTCTGAGTGAAGGAGTCAGTGGTTTTACTTTATGTTTACTTTATGTGCAGGAAATGTTCTTCCTGTAAACGTCAAAGTCAGCGCACCATCCTCCAGGAACCTGGGACGCTTTCAGGTACTTTATTCCATCTTGTTAACTTGTCTATCAGTTCTCAGTAAGGTTGATTAGTTTGTAGGACAGCGAGCAGGTATGGAGAGGATCATGGTTACTGACTGTAAGATCAGGTTCTTTGTGAATACATTAACGCTGACCTTCCTCTGGTGCTGTGGATTCCTGCAAGTGTCAAGTTCTTCTAGGTCTCAAGCTGTTTTTTTCACTTGTGTGCATGCCATAAATTCATTCATTTTATCGGGAATTGGTAATTTATGTTCTCAAAATATAACTTTTTGTCATGGCTTAACAAAATAAAAGATTAAGCAATCTGTTAACCAATAAAACATATTTGATAAATGGCAGCGTTCTGCTAAATTAGAACATATTCCAGAACTCTTCTTTAGTATGCCATGCTTTTTGCATCAAAAATTTTTCTAACCTCCCTTCAACAGGGCAGTGTCTGAGGATGTTAATGGTTTCATTGATACCCTTACATACAAATCATTACATACCATCCAGATATTTCTATGAAACTCAACTATTTACAGTTTTGTAATAAATAATTTTACAATAAATGCATCTTTGTACATACCGGAATATAATGTTATGAGGCCAAATCAAATTTCTACGCCGTAATGGCTAATGATTTCTTCACCCATTTTCATGTTGTTTCATATTGTAGCTTATATCAAACTAAACAACAGAATTGACCCTTTGCAGTGATACAAATAAATTCTTAGTGTGCCAAAGAATAATCCATCTTTTGATCTTCAACATAGGACTGATGCTATGTCCCACTTTATATGGAAAAATAAATACCAAATAATAGCTGTGCTTTTGTACAGTTCTACAATTTCATTTAGCAGACGCTTTTATTCAAAGTGATGTACATCTGAGAGTAGATACAACACAAGCAAGGATCTAGTCAGGAGACAACAACCCGGATAAGAGCCATAAAACAAGTTCAAGTGTGATAATAGGACTATTGGATACAGGCAGTGCAGGAGATGAGAGGGATTTTGTATTTATTTTTAATTTTTTTGCAATCTGTCAGGTGCATAGGTGTTCAGTGAAGAGCTGGGTCTTTAGTCTTTTCTTAGACTGACAGAGACTCTGCAGATTGAACAGAGTTTAGTAACTCCACCACCTGGGAACCACAGAAGAGAAGAATCTAACTATGGCGTGGCCCTTTTGTGGTGGTTGTATCAGGAGCCTTTTGTTGGCTGAGCGTAGTGAGCAAGGTGGGAGTGTAGACCTGAATGAGAGAGTTCAGGTAGGAGGGAGCTGTTTTCATTCTAGTTTTGTAGACAAGTGTCAGAGTTTTGAATTTTATGCAGACAGCAACTGGAAGCCAAAGAAGTGATCTGAACAGGGAGGTGACATGAGCTGTTTTTGGCTGGTTGAAATCTGGATTATCTGCAGATAACCAAGCATCAGAGGCCACATGAGCCTTGAATGTTAGTTGGTCATCGATCATGACAGCCAAATTTCTGCCAGATTTTGTCTGTTTGAGTTGGGTTGATTCAAGCTGGATGTTGATTTCTTGTTGAATAGAGGTGCTGGCTGGAAAGACAAGGAGCTCATTCTTGGAGAGGTTGAGTTGAAGGTGGCGTTTTTTTCATCCATGCCAAGATATCTGCAAGGCATGTTGAGATACAGGTAGAGACAGTGTGGCTGTCCAGAGGGAATGACAGGAAGAGCTGGGTATCATCAGCATAGCAATGGTATGGTTTTCATTTAGCACATATTTTTTCCAAATTCTAAATCATACATTTTCCCACTATCATGGTTCTAATGTTTCCAGAAAGTCTCCCATACATCTAAATAATTTGAAAAAAGTATCTTTACTACCCTCATTCTGCCTTCATAAATGCTAATATAATAAATGTATTGAAGAAATCATTTGTCCTTACAATTACCAACATAAGAGCTCAAAGTAGGTAGTGAAATTATTGGTAATGGGTAAAAAGGCTAAATATCTATTTTTAGATACAAGTTAATAAATTCCATATTATTTTAACCCAGCACTGAGACAATACAATTTATTCAATGAAACATCTATCATTTACTGTAACAAATATCCCTAACTTATTTCAGAGACCACCAGTGAGTAAACTGAATACATCTATGGGCTATCAAAAAAGTCATGTTAATTGAAAACTAATACAATTTCTACCATAATAAAGCATGGTGCACTTGATAAGAGATGTGTGGCATTGTTTCATTTGAATGGGCTTGTATTGAACCTGCATGCTGCTCTATGACCCTCTGTGTGCATGCTCAAAGTAAGGAAAAGAGATGTCACAGTTAAAAGCACACGTTTAATTGGAAAAACCAAAGTATATGTAGAAATTTTAAAAAAATAAAACTTCATTGTGAGCTGCAATTTCAGTATGGATCGATCCTATAGTTATTTAGCTGTTTATTTTGTCCACTACTTGTCATGAAATTGGTTACTTTTCCCCTGACAGAAAACCAGCATTGATTAGTGTTTTTCCGTAAATATTATAAAGATATCATAATTCATTTTGTGTGCACTTGTGTAAGAGCTGGTTAATGCATGTGTATAATATTTTTCCTTCATGCTTTCAGGAGCTCGGCATTGCTGTAACTCACTCCAACATAGAGGTGATCTGCGGCTCAGATGTGGTCTTTGTTGCAGTCAAACCTCACCTGGTCCCACTAGTTCTCAATGAGATCTCACAGCATGTCACTGACAGACACATAATAGTATCTGTTGCAGCAGGAGTGACACTGGCTACATTAGAAGAGGTAAGCCAGTAAGTAGTGGCTTTACACTCAATGCTGGTTTGCTCATGGTTAAAGATCATATGTTTAATTTTTCTTTCTGTGTTTAAATATCAAGCTCCTGCCAGAGAACTCAGTTGCCATCCGGCTCATGCCAAATCTACCGTGTGTGGTTCAGGAGGGGGCTCTCCTGTTTGCGCGGGGGTCCCATGCAAAACAGGAAGATGGTGCTCTGCTTCGCTCCTTGTTGCATCGCTGTGGTTTGGTGGAGGAGGGACCTGAGGCCTGGATTGACATCCACACCGGGGTGAGCGGGAGCGGAGTCGCCTTTGTGAGTATCCTAGGATTGTGTGATTTGATTATTTTGTCGGAAGTCTTTGTCACTTCTTGCAAACTATTGTAAGAGAAAATGTTTAAACAGATGTACAGTTTATTATCATTCAAGCAAGTCATTTGAATGAGTACAAATAATTCACGATAAAGGACCGTGAAGGTGCTATCCAGGTTTCCTCCCATTTACTACTTTACATTCCAGCTAAACATTTCTTAAAGTATTCTGTAATGTCTGAGATGTTTGATTCAGCTTTAAAGTTGCTTATATTAACATTTCCCTGTTGTTTACAACAGCTATTTCAAGCAACTGAATCTAGTCTACACGCTACATTAAATCCCTCTAGAGGGTGTTCTTCATTTATTGAACTGAGGATTGAGTAGAATACAAATAAAAAGCTGATAAACGTGACAGTATAAATGGCTAAAGGCATACAGTATCTTTTTCATGGAGCTTATTGCACTGGCTATTTCTCCACAAAGGAAGTCGTGACCCAGTCAACATCAGCAAACCAAGAAAACAAAAGCAAAATCTGAACTCTTTCTTTATGTCATTGCACTTGATATACTTGGGGTATTTTATGCCTCTTGTCAGAATACTGCCGGAAGAGAAAATAATGAGAGTGAGATAGAAAATGACTCAACAAAGGTTCAAGACTGGACACAAACAAAGCCTAAAATCAAGTCTTTGAGGATTTTTCTCTTTTGTATAAATAGCCAAAACAATGATGTGCACTGTAATGCTTTTCTGAAAGACCGTATAGGACTGAATCAAAAGAGGAAATCATGGAAAACAGTTTGCTGGGCAGAATGTGCAGTCAGATCCATAAGTACTTGGACAGTGATACAGATTTTGTACTTTTATTTCTGCTAACCACAATTAATTTGAAATGATGTCATCAAAATGTAAACTTTCAGCTTTAATTCAAGGAGTTCAACAGAAATACTACAAGAACCTTTCAGGAATTCCTGCCATTCTTTTTTTTCCATAGTCCATATAGCCCAAAGTAATTTAGTATAATTACAAATATAATGATTATTTTTAATACTTTGATGCAGATCCATTTCAGTCAACGACTGGCAGAAGTCTGGAATCTATTTGCATCAAATAATTAAGTGAAAATTAAGTTTTCATGCTCTTCCCCACATCCTGATGGTTCATCTGGGTTCCGTCTGTATAAAGAATCTTTTTCCAGAACTGAGCAGCTGTTTTAAATGTTTTCTCTCAGTCTAATCTGGTCTTTCTGTATCTGAGTGTTACCAGTGCTTTGCGTCATGAGACAAACCTTCTGAATGTACATTCATAAAGGCATCTCTTGGCTGTAGTCTACCTCCCTGAGAGTGTTCTTCATTGGATTCTTGGTCAGATGTTGTGAAGTTGTTTTTCCTGACCAAGGAAAGAATTCTATCATAATCCACTTTAGATGTCTACTGTGGCCTTCCAGACCTTTTGGTGTTGCTGAGTTCACTGCATTCGTTCTTTTTAAGATTGTCCCAGATAGTTGATTTTTATCTCCCATAGGTCTGCTTTGTGTTATCAGTCCAACAATGACCCCCCTAACTTGCATCAACACCTCTTTGGATCCTCTATTGACAGTTGAAAATGCAAATTCAAAACTTGGAATTGCTCCAGAGCTTTAATGGCCATAATTTTTCATTAAACACATAAAAACAGACCACACCCGGGAATGAAACTGGTTATCAGTCAATCATCCAATTATTTTTAAACCTGTGAAAATAGAAGGATGTTAAAAAATATACATAAAACAATATTTTTAACCAAGTGTATGAAAGCTGAAGGTGTACACTTGAGTCACATCTCAATTGCTTCATGTCAGATTCATTGTGGTGCTTTTCTGAAGTACACGTGTGAGTGTCCAATTATTTATGGACCCAATTGTATACATTACTATGTAATAGTATGGCATAATAACCAATGAAACAATAATGCTAAGAAGTTGTTTATTTTTCAGTAATATGATGTGATAAGATAGTCTTTTATTAATCCCACAGCAGGGAACATTTGTCAGTGTTACAACAGCAAAAGAGATCGTCAGTAAAAGAAGTACAGATAGACATACAATGAAAGACTAGTAATAACTGAAGCAGGCAATTCATCACCATTTAAAAACAAATTAATATGAGAAAAATTTTGATATAGTCATCTCTTGTATCAAAACCCCTATATTGTACTATATTCTTTCATGGAACAGTTAGACTTTGTTCGCTCTTATTCTGAAGCATGTGGTTGTTCTCTACAGGTGTACCTATTTGCTGAAGCACTGGCAGAAGGAGCTGTTAAAATGGGCATGCCCAGTGCTCTGGCCCACAGCATCGCATCTCAGACTGTTCTGGTCAGTTTTAGAGCATGTGCAGTTGTTTTCTTAAAAACAATGTATTTACGTTGGCATTCTGACACCTGGGTGTGGAAATACAGTGTTTGAACCTCATCATTTTAATTTTGCCACCATGTGCTACAGGGTGCTGGGAGATTATTACGTGACTCTGGGAAGCATCCTGCTCAGCTTCGCTCTGAGGTCTGCACTCCAGGCGGAACTACAATCTACGGGCTTCACACGCTGGAACAAGGCGGCCTGAGGGCTTCGACCATGAGTGCCGTGGAGTCTGCCACAGAGAGAGCCAGGGAGCTCGGCCGAAAGTCAGCCGCAGGAAGCAGGAAATAACGGCTGCTGGTCACCTTTGAAGAACTATTAATCCAACATTAACTTAAAAAAAGCCCACCAACAAACTGTTATTCTCAGTGTCACAATGGAACACAAGGAGGAAATAGGACTTGTCGCTATTTTTATTTCACTCCATGATTTTTCCATAAACAAGTGCGGTACTTCTTTTTGTGTCTTTGACCACAACGATTTGATGTTAGCAAAAAGCAAACATTGGTTTAACATTGATACCCACAAATAAATAATGTGATCATGATCTGTGATCTGCTGTTTGGAGAGAATGGCTGTTTTTTCCATGTGCACCAGTAATCCTACCTGTTGGGATTAAGGCAGTAATGGAGCCCAAATGTTGTTGTTCTTGTACTCACAATAAGATGGGCAGTACTACCATTTACACACATTTACTGAAGGCTGTGTTGTTCTTGGAGAGACTTCAGGCTTTACTACTGAAGTCCTTAGTAGCAGGCAGTCCCAAGAGTATCTGGGGCACAAAAATCTGTGACCTATAGATAAATAAAGTTACATGTTTCAACTCGGAGTATTTGCTGACCAATACTTAGGACTTCCATTTATAAGAAGTTGGAGAGTCAGGATTTCTTCATCTTTAAAGGCCAGTGGCTATATCCTTGAAGAGCATCTTATTTTGCTTTTCTGACTTGTAAACAACCTGCAGTATTATTCTTGACAAAGTGCAGCACTTCCTATTTTTTTCCTTATTCATACATCTACTGTAGCATGAATGCAAACAAAAAGCATTTTAACTGATGTACTGCCTTGTGGGTCTTGATGAGATTATTATGAGCATTTAATGCAGAGTAGAGATGGAAGTTGAATGTATGGATGTATTTATTGTTTGAAATAATTATTGAATTATAATATAAGCTTTTTGGGGGCTGCACAGCTGGAAGTTCCCCGGTTCGTGTCCCAGTCTGGGCCTGGGATCTTTCTGCATGGAGTTTGCATGTTCTCCCTGTGCATATGTGGGTTTTCTGCGGGTACTCCGGCTTCCTCCCACAGTCCAAAAATATGCTGAGGTTAATTGGTGATTCTAAACTGTCTGTAGGTGTGAATGTGAGTGTGATTGTTTGTCTCTATATGTAGCCCTGTGAAAGATTTGTGACCTGTCCAGGTGTCCCCTGCCTTCTGGGATAGACTCCAGCCCCCCGCGACCCTAATGAGGATTAGGCAGTGTATAGATGGTGGATGGATGGATGGAAGATTTTTGGCCAAGTGAAGCATGAGACTTAAATTTAAGAATATTTAAGAATAATCATGTTTATGCAACAGCTTTCCAATGATAGTTTGTCCCAAGTCTTGCTAGTGTGTAGCTGATTACTTTGTGTCTAACACAATGAGTAGAAAAATATTTGATCTGTGATCTATGATTCCACGAGTGTAGAATCAATTTTCATAAAGTGTCATGGTAACAAGTTCTCTTTACCTTATTTTTTGTTTGAATTAGGTTAAAGCTTTGGAATCAGCTGTCAGCAGGCTTTCAGAAGCACAAATGCTTAACACATGATCACACAACTAGATTTCTGACCTTGAAGCAACAAAGATTAACAGACAATAATTGGCAACTATTGTGACCTGTTCAGAGGCACTGAAGTCATGAGCAATGGCAACTAAAAGTTCAGTTTTTAAAAATCTTACTTTTGATTAAAAATATATGTATGTATTATTAATGGGATATCATTTCATTTTGAGGAGTAAATTATTGGCCAAAAGTCTTCCCAGTCTGTCATTGCAGCACCAGTTGTGAGAGCCTGGTAAATGAGTAGAACCAGAGAGGGACTAGTACAACGTGTCATAACCAGTAAAGCTTGTCATACAGGACAAAGGTTGGAAATAATGAACGTGGTGTTGCCTTCAGTTCAGCTTTTACCCAGATCTAGTTGGCTATCAAAGCTTCTGTGCTGAACAGCAGTGAAGGTCACATTTATCCACATTTTAATATGTCGACGGTAGATGGAGTTCATCAGAGGACATGAGGCAATATTAGTGAATCATAACTCCCCTCCCCCATCCTCAGAGATCACAGCCAGGCCCTCCTTTCTCCTTCCTCCTCCTCTTCTTCCTCCTTCCCGGTGTCACTCACGGCTGGAGAAACACGCGTCTTTATCACCGGCCTTCGCTTACACCGACAGGACACAAAAAACGCAGCAGTAAGTAACGTCAGCGCTGACTGACAGGCAGAATTTCTGTGTGGTGGATTAGTGTCGGGGTTTGTTTAATAGACATTTTAGGAAATGAATGATTTTTGAGTGGTTTCCAGAGAGCAGCGGCTGGTGCTAGCCGAGGCTAACACACGGCTAGCAGCCCGCTAACGCTGCCCGGAGCGGCTGTCACGCCGCCGGATACCGGCTTCAGTAGCCGCCTCTGATTTTTGACTTCCATGGAAATGTTATTTATCACCTAATTCCTTCTTGTCACGTTTAAAACAACCAGCGTCACGTTGGTACCTCAGGAAATGCTAACCGCGTATGATGAAAAATGGCTAGTGTAGAGGTTAGCAGGGCGCACCTTGACATGATGACGGCTCTGTGGAGGCTCTCAGCTCTTCATCTGCTGTCAGCATCTTCTCCATCACATTACACTCTGCTCAGCTCTGCTCAGGACTCCTTCAGCAGGACTCTGTTATCTCTGTGAAAATGGGCTTTGAATTACAGGTTTGAGCAGAATGGTGTCTTAGTGCTGTTAGGAGGCAATAATATGTTGTTAAAAAAGATAATATGAACAGTACAGGTTAAAGAAGCAGAGAATCAAAGGTAAGGTCATCTCTGTTCCCTCCACACCCTGTGAAGAAGATAAACTGGCCCATAGGTATCAGTGAAAGAAAACATGAATAGTGAATAGCCTCTGATTGCACAAACTACCACTATTCAGAGATTCTCCTATGACAACAAGGTGTGTAAACAGACATATAGTGTAGGAAAATGTCTGATTTTTCTGAGAGAAATCAAGGTTTAATATACAATATGAACTTTTGAAGTCAACCTTCTGTTTAGTATTCACTGTGCAATAGATTTTACATGTCTGATCTACCACATACACACCGTTCAAAAGCTTGAGGTCACTTAGAAATGTCCTTTTTGGTGACATTTTTTTTAAATGAAGATAACATTAAATGAATCAGAAATCCAATCTTGACATTGTTAATGTGGTAAATGACTATTCTAGCTGGAAATGGATGATTTGTAATGGAATATCTACATAGGAGTACAGAGGAACATTTCCAGCAACCATCACTCCTGTGTTCTAATGCTACATTGTGTTAGTTAATGGTGTTGAAAGGCTAATTGATGATTAGAAAACCCTTGTGCAATTATGTTAGCACATGAATAAAAGTGTGAGTTTTCATGGAAAACATGAAATGGTCTGAGTGACCCTAAACTTCTGAACGGTGGTGTATGACACTGTCAGTAGCATTACTGTCACGCAAGGAGAATGCTGTCTGTGTAGTTTCTCATTCATCCAGGTCATGGTTATCCAAAGTCGTTTAAAGTCCAGTTGGATTGATTTAAACAACTTTGGATAAGGAGAATTCTGTGAATTTGTAAAACCAGTGACACAACAGTTTAACGATAATTATGTTTGGGCTATAAAATGTCAGAAAAATGTTCATTACTGTTTACCAAAACCCAAGATGTACATCCTCGAATGCCTCATTCAGTTCACAAACAATATTCAATTCATAATTAAAGAAGAGAAAATAAACTACAACTTTTTACATTAAGTAAGATGAAATCAGGTCATTTTATTTTTTTTCTAAAAGTACTACTCAAACTGATTATCAAAATAGTTGGGGATTAATTCAACAGTTGATAATAATTGATAAATTGTTGTGGCTTTAGTATGCTGCAGTATATATGAAGTGTGGCTATTAAATCACTGGACTGGGCTTATGTTAGTTGAACAACAGCACATATGCCTGAACCATGTAGTATACATTGATTACCGTGCAGCATAAACAATAACCAAAGTTTCAGTTTGCTCAAATGAAAGAGTTGTAATTCATTTAATTATTGAATTACAGCATGAATTGGGCCATTGTTTAATAGCCATACCTCCTGTATCCTTTAAAATAGAATGACCAAAACCAACAATGGTCAAACTAATGATCCCTAGCCAAAGTCTCATATATATTATACATGTCGTTACCAACTGGATGACATGTACCTTCATTACCGTGAATGCACACTGTAGTTTATTTTGAGTTAATCCTGTATCCACCTTCCTGGTGCCAGACATACCAGGGTACCAAATCTGCTGCTAAAAATAGACCCCAACAAATGCAGTATTCACTTATATGCAAATCATGTTTACTAAAAACTGTGGTTCTCAGCTGGTATAAGAAATGATTGGGTTTTGTGTGTGCATATATGTGTGTCTACGTGTATTTATCTGTGACCTGTTTTTAGTATTCATGTTTTCAGACGGAACGATGTGCTTGTTTCTGACAAATACAGAATATCAATAGTGGTATTCAGCAGGTACATGATGTTAGAACCACCACATTATTAGTGAGTAGAGTTGCTGAAGAAGTGTGTACAATAAAGGCTCCCTTAAAGAGCTCCTCCATAAATTGTTGTCCTCTGTGACCTAGAAATTGAGACGTCCTTCATAAACCTGCCATCCTAATAGTGGAGACAAGAGTAGGCACAGCAATTTAGCCTAGCCTGCTGCTCTTTGACAACATCTCTAAAAAGAAAGTGGCAAACAGCACATAAACTGCATATAATGTTCACTGTCACTCAGTCACCATTCAAAAGTGCTGTTGTCTACACAGTAGTATTCCTAATTTGCTTGATTTGCTGATTGGATGGAGTTCTGGAAGGTGTGCTTGAACAGTGATTGGCCATTTTTGATGATGGAGGAAAATAAACTGTCCCTGGTGCCTTCCATTTGAAGTGGGAGGAAAGCACATGAAGGGGGCGAAAGGGAGCCTTTGGTATGCATCCCAGGTAGTGCTTGATGGTTTTGGGTAAGATTGAAGCCTCAGATATCAGTTAATAACAGTGAAAGCATTTTCCATATTCATCATCATCCAAGACCAAAAGGGGAACCATGCTAAGTCTGTAAGGAGGTTAATTTTCATGTTGACTTATTGTTATAGAGAAATGACACGTAGTTTTTTTCCTTCCATCTTGCATTCAGAATTTGACAAGTGAGTATTCCTTGTAACACTGACATGAACCTTGTGTGAGTTTTGTGTTGCTGTTTTATGTAGTTGTGTACCCTGTGTCAGTTTCATTTATTTTGCGAGGTGGTGATTGTTACATTTCTTTTTCAATGGCTTGCGGGTAACTGGATGAAAAGAACATTTTGAGCATTTGAGTTTAATACTAAATTGAGCTCAACACCTTTACTGAGGAAGGTGAGTTACGAGCTTGAATAAGTGTTCTATTAAATTTCAAGCAGGAAATGACTTCCCAGAACAGTGGGCAAATGCACCGTTTTAGTTGTGAATTAATGTTGGATCAATTTTACTAACCTCTAAAAGATTAAGCATTAAGGGAATGCATTTACTGTGTTACATCAGATTACTGTAACACCAAAACGGCATGGCTTGCTAAATGTGTGACTTGTTCAGAGCAAATATTCAACGCCTACTGTATTAACAGGGTTTTTCCTGGCTCAGAGTGGGCCTGTGGGTAGAGTACACACCACAGCAAGAACCATTAGTGTGTACAGTAAAGGCCATGTTGACAGAAATCTATGCATTTTCTTTTTATTTTTGACCATTTGATGAACAAATACATTTGTGGTATAATAAAAGAAACAAAACCATTCACATGAAACCAAAAAAACAACTCCCCTACACAGGAAAAACCCTGATTAACCATTTTACTTGCATGAGCTTGTCAGTGTTTCTCACTGATCCGTTGGTGTCAGTTTATTTAGTTGTTGCATTTCACATCACACCCTTCTTTCTGTGAATGCGCTCATACCACTCTGTTCAGATTAGAATTTTGGAATGCTTTTAAAGTTTATGAAGAATTTAAAGTCGGCTGTACACAAAAGAAAGTATCCAGTACATTTACCTTGCTGTGGTAGGACTCATACAATGTAGGGCTGCGCGATTATGGTCAACAATAATCACGATGATTTTAACCAAAACTAAGATCACGATTATTTATCAGAATTGTTCATTAATTTTTACACTTTCACATTAAATAAATGGTGCGCTGATGTCACTTCTGTGCTGTGCTGCATTCCTGCTAACACACAAATCTGCATCAAAATAACACTTAAGATTGGTTCTAATTCACCTGAATACAATCCATGAATATAACCAAAATTATAACTTAAACACCTCACATGGTGAACATCTGCTCTTTGGTAGATGCCACTATTTACTGATGTTCCCTAAACACCTCACATGCAGGCAGCAGTGGAAGCTATTAAGGCACAGAGAAGCCTCTAGTCTCCACTTAGTTACTGCAGTGCAGCAAAACGGATTGTATATACCAGCTGTTTTAAATACCAATATCTCAGCGAATCATGTTGGTTTAATTCTGGGCGCCAGTATCGTGATTGATATTCAAATAATGGTGCAGCCCTGTATAAGGTTTACTGTGAATGACTTGGTTGATGAATCAGATTCTTGACAAAGCACAAATAATTGATTCCATTCATCTGCTAGGGCTTTCTTCCAACTTCCTGCATGCTGCTTGTGTTTCCTTGGGACTGATTTGTAGACTCTGTTTTGTTGTGCATTGTGATAAATAGAGCTCCTAAATCAAAGCAAAAGTTATTGTCTGTGATTTATTTGCAGTGTGGAGTCTACAAGATCAACCCCTTTGTGTCTGTAATCTTTGTGTGTCTCTTTAACTAATCCAAAAGCCTGTACCTGTTTATTCTCTCTTTTTTTCTTTGCCACGGCTCAAAGACGATGTCTAAGAAGATCCCGCAATGCGCTGTGGAGGATCAGTCCGAGCATGAACAGCCTCCCAGCCATTGTCAGGTGGATCGTTTCACGAAAGCAGCAGCAGGTTGTAGGAACAAGGCTGAACCAGGCCAGAGGAATGGAGAGACGGCATCGTCGTCACCAGAGAGTGGCAGTTTGAATGGAGATGGAAAGCGCAGTGGGAAAAGCCGTCGTCGCAAGAAACGCTCATCTAATCCTGAGAATCCCTCGGAGGAGAAAATCAACAAGGTCAAGAATGAAGAGAAGCCAGAGAAACGAACCAGCCAGCCTCCTGACCGCCGTGCTGGGCTGATCGGTCTGCAGTCTGAATGTGCTAATGTGTGGTTTGAACGCAGCATCTATGAGCGAGCTGAGAGCCTCTACCAGTGTCGGTTGGCGAGCTCCTCTAACGGGACCACCCAATCGAAACGGTCCCCTCCATCCTCAGGGAAACACTCCAGCTCTCCATCTGCCGTGGCCTCCTCTTCTGCAGGACCGTCCTGCCACCATGGTGATCAGGTAGCTTGTCACCACGTGGTACAGACAGTGTGGGTAAACAAGACAACCTTTGATCAAGCAGAGCGCCGCTTTGTCGAAGAATCCATGCAGCCGTCAATTCCAAACTCCCTGAACCTCCCACCTCCACCCAACCGCTCCGTGGCACCCAGAACACCAGACGAAGGATATCAGTCTCTAGCTCCAACTCCTGCAACTCCAGTCATCCAACAAGCGGCTGTCACACCCACCACTCGCCAGTCGATCAACGGACTGCCCCGCATCCCAGTCGAGCTGCTCAGAGATGTGTGGCTAGACAAGCCGCTGTATGACCGTGCCGAGGCAGCCTTTTACCAAAACCTGTACGGTAATAATTCCTCCAAACGGTCTAGCTGCACCGGCACCTCCAGAAGCAATGACCACCCTCAAAGCCTTGTGGAGGAAGAAGAGGAGGAAGAAGATGAGGAAGTGGCGGTGGAGGAAAAACGGGTGGTCCCACAAGGGAAAGCAGAAGTTTTCCATGCTCTGCACCCTATCCAGGAGGAGGACGAACCAGCTGAGGTCCCTGAGAAGGAAGAAGCGTCGGCCGCAGGAGTCTGCTATTTTCTTCACCCAGGCAGCGAGCGGGTGTGGTTGGACAAGTGGCGATATGATGCTGCAGAGAGTCGCTTCCATGGCTACAGAGTGGATAAAGCCGTAAAAGTGAGGAAGGATCGTAGGCCAGAAGCAGGAGCCTCATCCGTTGCCTTCATCGCCCCACTGAGGGACAAGTATGACCAAACCGGGAGAATGGAACTGTTCCAGATGTTTCAGTTCATCTTTCATTGTTTTTCTTTATACCATCGTGTGCTTCCCTTTTGTTCTTTGAATGTGTGAATTTATTTTATTTGCATAATTTTTTTCTTCATCTTGATTCATTCATTGCTTATTCCTTGTGGTCTGTTTTTATGTTTTCTGAGTGACTGTATGAACCATCGTTGTCGTTTCCTTTCTTTAAGCTTTTGCTTAGTTGTATTGGGTTTATTTGTTTGTTGGTAGAGTAGATTAAAAAAACCCAGAATAAGCCATTTAAGATGAAAACATTTTGTAGTGAATGCATCTTTGTGGATATGTGTGAAATGGTTTAAAATATACTATAGTAGTAGTAATCAAGATTTCTTTTTTCTCCCCTCACCTCCTCTTTCCTGGTTATACATCCCTCTCCTGTGCTTCCTGTGTCTCTTCTCTGTAGAAAAATGAGTACCGTAAACTTTCTGGCCCAGGAGAAGATCTGGTTTGACAAACCTCGATATGACGAGGCAGAAAGATGCTTCTATGAGCGCATGAACGGCTCATCACAAACCACACAGGTAACTGCACTACCTGAGAAGTTTCATCTTAAAGTTATTCCTCCTCACATCTACAGTAGTACTGGGTCATAGTCTGTCCTAATATATATTTTATCATCATTGTGCATCCTAAAGTTTGCTGTGTGAATACTTTCTACCGTGACTATGTTGGTCAGCTGTATATTTAACACGCCGTTAATTCTCTGTCCTTATTTGAAGCAATTATTTTACATTTTTAGCACAAAAACATGAACCATATATGTCAGTCCAGAAATACATACAGTAAGTTAGTTTGATTTTGACACAATAACGAAAGCTTAAGCATACAAATTTAAAATTCTATACTGTAGCTATAGAAGACTAAGTACAGCCATGTTTGCACCAAACAGGGACATGAAATGATTTTAACATTATGTCTTTAGAATGATATTGGAATAAAAAACTATATGGTAGTAATTGTGGAGTCAGTTACTGAATGGATAGTCAATGGACACTGACTTGTCTTCACTTTGTTTAAGGATGTTGGAGCTAACACCATCCTGCAAGACATCGCTCGTGCTCGGGAAAACATCCAGAAATCTCTAGCAGGAGTAAGTGCCATTATACAGGCTTTGTACCAGTGCTGTGTCTAGCTGCTATCTTACATTTTCCATATTTATTCAGACCGGTCCAGTGCTCGTTCCACATGTGCTTATTTAAACAAGACGATTTGGGTGTAGCAAAAAAAAATGGCAAAGATAGCGTACTGTTGGAGTGTTGGGGAAAAAATGGCATACTTAGACCATGGAGGGTTTCATCTGTTGCCATGCCAGAGTAATCTTGACTTTTATTAGATGCTTGTCTGGACATAACCGATATGAATTCAGACCAACATGCTCACCAGTTTGCTTACTCAAAGGGAATCTTTGAATTTGTTGGATTTTCCATGTACGCTACCATTCAAAAGTTTGGGGTTACCCAGGTAATTTCATGTTTTCCATGAAAACTTGCACTTTTATTCATGTGCTAACATAATTGCACAAGGGTTTTCTAATCATCTATTAGCCTTTCGACACCATTAGCTAACACAATGTAGCATTAGAACACAGGAGTGATGGTTGCTGGAAATGTTCCTCTGTACCTCTATGTAGATATTCCATTAAAAATCAGCCGTTTCCAGCTAGAATAGTCATTTACCACATTAACAATGTCTAGACTGGATTTCTGATTCATTTAATGTTGTCTTCATTGAAAAAGTGACCACAAACTTTTGAACTATAGTGTATATTTTGTAATTTAAAAAATTGTGGGGGTTGCGGCGAATATTCGGATCTCAAAATTAATATCCGGATACCACCATCGGAACCGAATATTTGGATATTCGGGTCCAGCCTTAGTAGTTGGTATTAACAGTCCTTTGGTATACTGAGCCTGTAATTGTACATGCTTGTCATTTGTTTGACAGATTTGTTCCTGTAGTACTGAATGATAGCGCTGCCATTTCCCTGCTGGAAATGAGTTAAAATAATTTGCCCTCCATATCAGTTTTCTATAAATTTGAGTCGAAGCTTTGAGTAGATCGCTAATCCTGCCAGCAGACACGGTCAGATGTGATTTACTGTGCAAGCCACTGCGTTTAGTCTCCTCTTTTGTATAACTTCCCAGCTCTATGTTGCTCCCTTGGTTCTTCTATTTTCTTTCTGCTCTACCCTCCTCATCAGTTCTCCTTTAGCCAGTACTTTATTCAGTCCTTTCCTCCCTCTCCCCTGAGTTTTTCCTTTCTCAAACCTGAAATCCCCTCCTCCTCAGCTGAAGACTACACTGAGTAACAGAGGGTCTAATCAGCCTTCCCTGAGCCAACAGTCCCAGCTTGTAAGTGCCTCCAAGCCTTGTGTGTCACTGGAAGTGCCTCTGCCACCGGTCGCTTTTTCAGAGGACCTCGCTGACAAACACTCATTAATTTGAATCCTTCCTCAGCTTAGAGATGACTTACATGTGTGGAGTGTTGCAGACTGAGCACAAGTAGCTGCTTACCACCCATATGTTTCTGCCAGGGTCCACCAACACTTCCTGTTGTCCTGCTCTAACTTGCTGGCTGTAGATGCTGCTGAGCTGTATGCTGACTGTGTGCTTAGTAGTCCTGAGTTTAATGAAGGAATAATACTGTTTTTTCCATTTGAGGTTTCTCTCACTAAACTGGTCCAAGCTCTCATTCTGTTTCTCTCTTTCTCTGACTGACTCCACTGTGCAGAGCACCAGCAGCAGCAGTGCAGCAGATCAAGGAGAGCTCATTTCTCGCATCAAGAGCCTGGAGCTGGAGAACCAGAGCTTACACAAAGGTGTTTGATTTATCCACTTGAATCAAATATTAATGCTTTTTATTTCTTTACCCACATCAAGGCTCTTTTAGTGTCCGTAGCCAGTGTTTGAGCACTCCACTCATAGAAAACCTTCTATCTTACCTTAATGCCTTACTTCACACTTTTCACTTGTCTGTGGAATAAATATATTTTTATCCTAAAATCAATGAATACCCCATGAAATATAGGCAATCTCAGTATTGATCAAAATATTATTAATATTCAGTATTTTGCCTATAAATGTCCAATCCTACTTTTGCATGAGAACAGAAAATGAAAAATTTCAGGTAATTTTCTAAGAATAAATACTTTCAGTCATTACATATTTTCTTAATATCTCGGTTTTCTTTACATCTCCGCTAAATTTGCAGTTCTTATCTACCCATAGAGACTTATTTTTGTGCTGTTCTTTTTAAAACGCAGCTACAAAATGGCTCCTGTGTTGATGTTGGAACATGTGATTGGCAGTTTTTCCTGTAACACTGCAGGTTGATGAACACTGAATAATAATAATAATAATAATAATAATAATAATAATAATAATAATAATAAAAACATTTTCTTCACAATTGCAAACACAGTGATTTTTTTAAGCAATCCATTAACTGCCTTTCTATACTAATAAAGAATGACAGATTGCAGTCACTAGCAGTGACCAGTGGACTTCTGTCCAAGAACATTGGACTTGCAAGAAAGAAATGCCATGATTTTTTGTATTTTTTCATTAAAACAGTTTGTAATCTATCGCCCATCTATAAAACTCCTGGTGTGTTGGAACTATGACTAAATTAAAGCGGTGAAATCGAGAAAATAAATCGTTAGATTAGAAGTGATTGTTTATCCAGGGGACTTGAATTAGCTTGTTTCTGTTGTCTGTTTCTTTTGTTATGTTGAATATGTAACTATTCCTATATGCACACTACCATTCAAAAGGCAATTTCATGTTTTCCATGAAAATTCACACTTTTATTCATGTGCTAACATAATTGCACAAGGGTTTTCTAATCATCAATGAGCCTTTCAACACCATTTGCTAACACAATGTAGCATTAGAACACAGGAGTGATGGTTGCTGGAAATGTTCTTCTGTACCCCTATGGAGATATTCCATTAAAAATCAGCTGTTTCCAGCTAGAATAGTCATTTATAACATTAACAATGTCTAGACTGGATTTCTGATTAATTTAATGTCAACTTCACTGAAAAAAAAATGCTTTTATTTCAAAAAAGACATTTCTAAGCGACCCCAAACTTTTGAACGGCAGTGTATTTTCATGGGTTCCTGTTTAGAAGAGTCCTCCACAGCTGCTGTGTGTTACTTACATTATATGGCTCTGGTCCTGTTTCTCTAGTGGTGGATGACTTGAGGGCAGCACTTTCCAAACTGGAATGTCGGGTTACAGTTCTTGAGAAGTCTCCTGCAGCTGCGAACCCAGCTCCAGCTGCTGCTCCTTCAGTCCCCTACACAAATGTGAGTTTCTACACACTGCACATTTTGTGTTTAGTTTAACTCCAGTGCATCACCTCGTATAAGTATGGGATTATTCCATCAAAAATGTGCAAGTATTCAGTTATTAAAATGTTTCCCACCCCTTACATTTCATCTGTTCAGGGCACTACTGTCCAGCAGAAGACCAGCGCCCCAGTAAAAGAGGAGGACGATGACGAGGATGATGATGATATCGATCTGTTTGGCAGCGATGATGACGAAGAGGCAGAGAAACTCAAAGAGCAAAGATTGAAAGAATATGCAGAGAAGAAAGCCAAGAAACCCACCCTCATCGCCAAGTCTTCAATCTTGTTGGATGTCAAACCTGTAAGTCTGTGCTCTGTCCTAATAAACTAAAATCTTTACAAATTTAAGAGGCCGAAATCATAAAAAAAAAAAACGGCTGACTTTTCATCTTGTGTTTTGTCATCTCTCCTGCATCTCTTAGTGGGATGATGAAACAGACATGGCGAAGCTGGAGGAGTGTGTGCGCTCAGTGCAGGCTGACGGCCTGTTATGGGGAACGTCCAAACTGGTTCCAGTGGGTTACGGCATCAAGAAACTCCAGATTGCATGTGTGGTGGAGGACGACAAGGTGGGAACAGACATGTTGGAGGAGGAGATCACCAAGTTTGAAGACTATGTAAGTTCTATGGAATACATGCGGTACTTTATTGTTTCTGCGAAGGTCACACACAAAACAACACACCAACTGAGCAAGAAAATCTGCCTTAACGCCCTGAATCCAGATCGTAGATGGCTGTAATGGTTCCATACTTGTTACAAAAAATCCCCTGAAGAATCAGTCTGCGAAAAATAGGGTGTCCTGTGTAACATCAGTCAGCTGGCAATATGCAAATAGACCCCTCTTCTAACAATATGGGGTCACCACACAGAGTGAAAAGGTAATGAGTACAAATAGCATGCTGCTTCACGTACATAAAGTCGAAGAACGAGTCTCATTGGCTCCGTCTACCCTCTCTGGCAGAAGAACCTGACAGACTTGATGATCAGCATGAACTACCCTGACTGCAGGGGTGGAAGAAAAAGTCTGGCAATCAAATTGTACACGTAGTGAGAATGAGCTGAAACAGTGGGCAGGGACGAAATTGATGGAATCAAAATCCCCATCTTTATGCATGGAGATTACAATGAACAACTGATAAATCCTTCAATAGCGCTTCAATGGGTACATGTTCATAGAGCCAAAGCCCTGTTGATCCTTTTATATTTACTTACTATTCTAGACTCAATGATCAAAATAAATTTTCCCTAATTCTTTATTTTAAAAATAAGCATGATGAAGTGATTTGTGTTTCTGTTGAGAAGCACATAACTATTTACAGCCTTAACTTCATCTCTAGGGGCGAATCAGACACAAGGCTACTTGAGTATTTTGACACACATGAAATTAAATAATTGTTTTATGAAAGCATCTACGGTGATGGGTTAAGGTGCATTGGGAAGAAAGTCATATATGAGTTACCTGCTAGACCAACCCTTTTAGAGAGGGTAAATCATGGAAAATGTGACCTGCAACGGTAAGAATCCTTTTACTTGAACACATTAACTTGTGAACTAAACTACAGTAAATTCTGCTCATATATGTGTTAAAAAAAAAAAAGCGAAATAAGAGAAGATCAAAGAAAGAAGGGAGCTACAGGAGATAACATGAAACAGTTAGGACCAAGGGAAAAAAATGTACAAAAAAACCCCCAAAAATACTACACCACACTTCGACAAGATTTTGACATCATGTGACATGACAGTGATGTTCTGCAGCACCTGTGGAAGTTGGACAACATTTCTAACTGGGATAGCTTGTTTTTAGTCCAAGTTGGTGCTGTGCAGTAGCACAATAAGTGGAAAAAGCCAGACAATAACTGCTAAGTTAGAGAATATGTCAACAGCTATGTGTAGCTTTTGATTTTGAGCAGATAAGCCACCACACACACCCTGTTGGTAATACTGTGAGAGAAAGAATGTGCATATAATTCTCAGTGTGTCATAGGCTCAAGCACCAATGTGTTACTACTTTTGGCGATGAGATTGCTGCTTTAAATATACCAAAATATTAGCTTAAAAAGGAGACTTACACTCAAACATTTTGTGTGGACGGATTTTTATTGATTTGGTCGATACTGAAAGGCACCTTAGCAAAATAAATAAACTGGAAAGTAAGCTACACATTGCTTTTTTAATAGGTACATTTGGCTAAAGCTAATATCTAAACCAACTGTCTAGCAATAAATCCTCCTTATGTAACATTTTTCAACACCTTATATCAGTGAGAGTACACGTTAGAAACATTCAAGTGTAAAATAGAACATGCAACACCGCAAACTACAATATATAAGGTCTTAGTTGTACCTTTGTTTTCTACCCAGGCAGCTGGTGGCCTGCCATCATTGTCTTGATTTGGAAACAAGTGCAACTTAGAACATGTGGTATAACTCTTGTCAGTGAAAGGATTATTTTTCACTTGGAAGGTTATGTAGAGATACATTCAGAACCACAGCAAGTGTTTTTATTTGACTCTCTGGTTTGTCAGACACCACTAGTTTATAATTTTCAGAGAAACCCATGTATAGTTCTGACCTGAATGTATGCTGTTACACCAGGGACTAACAGGCTGGTTTAGGAGTAATCAGTAACCACACTGGCCACTGTACACATCCGCAGCACATTGCTGCCATCGTGTGGCTGAAATGAGGTACTAAGAAAAGCTCAGATTTCAGTTCTTAGAGCAATATGAGCAGTTTTGCAAAGAGAAATCGGGAGCAGAATTTCTCACCTGTGAGGTAGTTTAGAAAATAACGCAGGTATTCTTACATCTCACATCTTTTCTCTTTCTTTTTTTTTGCTCTGTTTCAGGTTCAGAGTGTTGATGTAGCAGCATTCAACAAGATCTGATCTCAGTATGTCTTTTTCTGTCCTTCGTCATGATTTGTTTCTCTGCTGATTGTGTCAACAGTTAATAATAATAAAAACAAACTCTTGCACTGAAACTGCTGTCTCGTGAATTTAAGAGTATAGCTTGAGAAAACAGAAAACAATGAATTTGTTTAGATTCTTGGTCCGCCCACCTCAATACAATGGATACGAACAGAATTACAAACTTTAGAGACTCCACAGACCTCACTGGACAGTTTTTCCTATAGAAGTGGCCCCTGACAATAAACTGATAGTGATGTCGGTGGACTGCTCAGTGTTGCTGCTAGGGAATCCTTTTATTCCATTTTCCTCTTCTGTATTGGTGTTGAGGCAGTATTCTCAGATCAGATGGACATGAAATTAAAACTGAATAGCTTAACCAGCACTAGATGAAATGAGAAAATGTTTTTGTGACCTGCTTCTATAGTAACTGAAAAGTTATGATGGGAACAGACTATATAACTTTTGTCTTTTGAGATAATGAGTATGTTCCAAAGACGTCAAATGCAGAATGCCAACATCTGCTCTCTAATTTGCAAGCCAGCATGCTTTTCAAGCCTTTCTGACTCACAATTCTCTGCACAGCAGAAAATTCATCCGTATGTCAGTGTCCCACAGTGCACAAGCAGATGACGCCTCATTTCACACTACAGGATGTGAGCCTGTTTTCTACATTTCTGTAAAAATATGACTTACAGTATCATCTGATTTGAACAAATAAGCCAAAATATTAAACTTGGCCATATATTTAGGTCCTATGTAAGCAGAAATACAGAAAATCCTAAAGTGTTCTCAAACTTTCAAAAATCAATCTACATCAGCAAGACAGTCAAAGCTTAAAGTGCAATATTATAATGAAGGAAGGCAGGCTAGGTGTTGAATGCTGAGGTCTTTGTGTATCAGAAACACACCTGGGAGATCTGGAATGCTGTGAGACCTGGGCTTCTAAAGCGCCTTAGAGGCAAAATGTTTCCACTATGACTGAAGATAAAATTACATGTGTCAGACAGATTGATATGATAAATAGTTAGCACTTACAAAGCACTTTTGAATCTTAGCGAGGTTCTTCAAAGTGTTTTACAAAGTATTTCTCATCACTCGTATACCAATGGTGGCAGAGTGGCAATCTGAGGCACCTACCTGCTATCAGGTAAAGGCTGCTCCTTTAACATATGTGACAGTATTACCAGCCTGCATTGATAATATACAGTATATCTACTAGAGCCTAGATGAACACGAGCTATTAAAAAAAATCTGACCTTCAATAAAGCACTCTTCGCTCTAACAAGCATTGAATATAGTTTCAGTTATGATCTTCTCTTTTTAAACCTCTACTGTTGTTCTTGTATATAGAATATAAAGTACAGGAAGGCTCTTTCATAATGATAGATCCAGTTTTACCTCCAATCAAAACCTATTTCATAATATATAATTGGCATTTCTTAACTGAAATGTTCTAGTGACTAGCAGCTGATATAACAGTAGAGCTGTACTAGTGCATCTCAAAAAATAAAACGTTGCGAAAAAATGTAAATTTTCTTTGAATTAACAAAGTCAAAACTAAACATATTCTAGACTCATTACACCTGCAGTATAATATTTCAAGCGGTTTTTGTTTAAATTGTGATGATTATGGCTTACAGGTAGTGAAAATCAGAAATCTGGTATCTCAAAATATTAGAACATTTCATTTGAAGTTTTAGTAAAAAAAAAAATAAAAAATCTAAAATGTATGAATACTGCACTACCGTTCAAAAGTTTGGGGTCACCCAGACAATTTCATGTTTCATAAGAAAACTCATAGTTTATTTCATGTGCTAACATAATTGCACAAGGGTTTTCTTTTACAGCTAGAATAATCATTTACAACATTAACATCTAGACTGGATTTCTGATTCATTTAATGTTATCTTCATTGAAAAAAACTGCTTTTCTTTCTAAAGTAAGGACATTTGGACATTGACCCCAAACTTTTGAACGGTAGCATATCTGGTGGTCTAGTTCAGTACACAAAAGTACAATCATGCAGAAGACTGCTGGCTTGAAAGTCTTAGCACCTGCCCATAGAGTCAAAACTGCTACCAAATGGTTTGCTGACCATGATATCACTGTGCTTGACAGGACAGCCAACTCAGCTACCTGAACAAGGAACCCCACGTAAGGTGCAGTGAGGAAGATGAGATGATGAGCTGAGCTAAAGGCTTCTATCAAAGCAGCCTGGGCTTCACGAACATCTCAGCAGTGCCTCCATTCCACACCACACTGATGTTGTACTTTGTAGTAAAGGAGCCTCAACTAGGTATTTAGTACATAAACACACTTTTCAGATGCTTGACATTTCTGTATTGTAAATCCTTTTTTCTTTTTAACTAATCTTAGTAAATATCAAGGTCAAGTTGAGATGCTGGATCTCTGATTTTCATGAGCTACAAGCCAAAAATTCAAACTTTGTGTGCAGTCAATACAGAATATATGAAAGATTACCTTTTAAAATTTGAATTTTTAAGTCACTATTCTAATTTTCTGACATGCACTAGTGGTTAATACCTGAGTCAGTTAAAATAACACTAAAAACTCCATGTGTTTACCATGTAGATGTTTGGATGGCCGTGCTCAGTTGACAGTACAGAGGCTGACGCTACAGTTGGCTCCGAGCCACACTGCAGGGTAGAGAGGCATGTCGAATTTGGTCTCCACCCTGTGCAGAAGATGGACTCCTCTGGGTGTCACCATGTAGAAGCAGAGCAGACCCACATCGTGGTCCAGGAACACCCCGATCCTGCGGGATACAGATCCGGAGGGAACTTCCACCGTCTTCTTCTGGTTTCCATGACAGAGGACGAAAGAGGACGAGCTGCACTGGAGGCTCCAGGAGAGAGAGTTGTGTCCCAGCCTGCAGTGATCCGATGATCCCTGAGGAAGGATCAAAGGTGAATGATGTGACATGATGACAAATAAAAGCCTCTTTGTCAGGAGTTAACTAGTAGTGATCTACTTTTCCTAAGTTTACTCAACAAAAAACAGTTAATCTGTGATGGTAAATGATTTGAATCAAATTCTGTCGTAATTTTAGACATATTATCCCTTGAGTCAATAAAAAAAATGAAGCCAAATAGTGTCAGTATTTTGGCCCTGGCGCTTTCTCTGTTTTTTTAAACAGTTTTTATTTCAGCTTCAACAACATACATTCATATTTACAGTTTTACCTGCTATTTGTATTTTTTCCAGCTGCATCTAAATGGTTTATGGTTAATTTAACAAAGTAAGAACAGGAACTTTTGCTTTATATTAACAGAAATTTCAAAATAAAAATAATGTATTTTTAAAATACCTTTAGTAGTGTGGATGTGTGCGTATTCACAGACAGGAGATGATTCAGTAAGTGTAGAAAAATTCTGATCATTTCACTGTATTATGATGGATATTGCAGGGCTCCATTCTATTAATGAATATCTTGTTGGATTCTCAGGGGCCGTGTTATTTGTCTCATCTGGTCACATGTTGTTGTTGGGGAGTGAAGTTTGAACCACTTAGTATATTTGTAGAGGACATATTTTAGCTCTTCCTTCAGTGCCTTTTGATATTAAACCTAGTAGTGCCTCCTTTGTATCTTTGGTGAAATTCTTGTGGAATACATCTGAAAGCATACTTGATACGCTCATCTACACACTGACTGCATCTCACTACCAGCTATATATGTAGTAGATTTAATACCAGAGCCTTACACCATAACAGGAAACTGATGAAGCAGTTTGTCATGTTGTCTAATTCACTCTGTATTCATTATGCATCATTTTGTATGTATCGTCTATCTTATCATGCATGTATGCCAGTGTGTGTTATATGACTCCTTGTCCCCCATGCATGGGTTTTCTCCAGGTACTCCAGCTTCCTGCCACAGTCCAAAAATATGCTCAAGTCAAGTGATGATTCGAAACTGTCCGTGAGTGTGATTGTTTGTCTCTATATGTAGTCCTGTGATAGACTGGTGACCTGTCCAGGGTGTCCCCTGCCTTCACCCTAAGTCAGCTGGGATAGACTCCAGCCCCCCACAACCCTAATGAGGATTAAGTAGTGATAGATAATGAATGAATGGAAGGATGAATGGCCTTTAATGTACTGGCTGATTTGTGGTCCAGCAGATTTTTATCCCAATCAACAAAAAACAAACAAACAAAAAAAAAAAACCAACGGTCTAAAAATCCTTTTTTACAGTAAACACCTCTAAAAGGTGAAAAAGTTGGACACTGGAGCACCTTTCTTCCAATGTTCTCGTAGGTGAGCCCCAGAGCCACCTGGTGGCCGTCCCACTCCACCTCCCAGTAGTTGCGGCCTTGTAGACCCTCACGACACAACACCTGGACCCAGGAGTCAAAGCGGTCAGGGTGGTCTGGGTACGCCTGTATTTCTCCAGTTCGTCTGACCATGTGGTTTCCTTCAGTCAGAGAAAGCTCCCTGTGTGCAGTGAACGGGTCCAAAGACAGCGGACAGAAATCTGCAAAGGGAAGGACATATTAGGATTAGTGTGTGTGTGTGTGTGTGTGTGTGTGTGTGTGTGTGTGTGTGTGTGTGTGTGTGTGTGTGTGTGTGTGTGTGTGTGTGTGTGTGTGTGTGTGTGTGTGTGTGTGTGTGTGTGTGTGCGTGTGTGTGTGTGTGCGTGTGTGTACAAGAGGTCTAGTGGCTGGTTAGTGTCAGACACATGAAACTCACACTGCAGGAGATCAGCTCTGTTGTCCAAAGCAGGGATGTGTGCAGAATCACACACTTCTATAGCCGTGTAAGTAAACAGAAAGACAAAAAAATTATTAGTTTGAACCAAGACACTGCGTTCTAAAGTTTCACAGCTCAAGTAATATTACAATGCATAACATTTTCTCAAATGGAAAATCATTCCGTTAAAACTACAGCTGATTACACAAGCAGAAAATGTGCTTTTTCCACTACTTTACATGTGTACCAGTGCTTTGCTTTGAACAGATGACAGAAAAAATGAAAACCTCAGTACAATGGTTCTTATCACACCCAGTGCATTTTATGTCTTTATAACTGCATCACAAAGTGCTGAAAGGACTCCACTGGTGATGTAGTTTACAGTACTTGTGCAGCTGGACACTCACCCGTGTTGGTCTTTTCCATTTGCAGAAGGCTTACAGTTTTTACTGTGAAAACAGAAACTTGATTCAAACAGAGCATGAGTGATTTTTTTTAATAATATATCGATAAGATGAGTTTAAGTACCAGCATGGAACTGCAAGAAAACAGATCAACATAGCAGACCTGCAGAGGTGACATTTGGAAATTCTGTGTTGTACAGGGTCTGCAGCTGTTCCTTCAGCTGGGAGATGGCCATCCTCACAGGTCCAAAGGAGATGTGTGGACTGACTGTCAGAGAGCTGCTTGCCTCAGGGACTGGACGACCAAATGACTGACACATCTAGTGCAGAGGAAACAGCAGTCCTCAGTGCTGAGCTCAATGTTTCTTATCTTTTAATGCCAAATTCAAGACACTGAAACGCATAAAGTTGGAGTATTTCAAATTTAAAATTCTATTCTGGGGGCACCCCTGTAGTTCAACAGGTTGACCGAGTGACCCATAAGAGGGCTATAGTCCCTGGCACAGCGGTCATGGGTTTGAGTCCAACCCATGACCATTTACCGAATGTCTTTCCCCCACTCTTCTACCCACGTTTCCTCTCTCTCTCCACTGTGCACTATAATAAAGGCCAAAAAAATAATTTTATTCATTCTGACCCTCAGTATATTGTAATTCAAGTATTCTGAGAGGAAGCTATACTTCTTCACCTCCTCTTGGCTCTGTTTTCAGACTTAAGAAAATCTAGCACACAAGTGTAGAATTCGGCCAATCACAAGGGTTTTCACTCAGAGAAGTTAAATATTATGAAGAGCTACAAAGTCCATGGCAGTAGTAGAATGTGGAGGCGCAAAAAGGTTGACAGAGGACTCGACCTCAGGAGAGTGATCCCATGTGGAGACACAAATGAATGTTGTCTTTAATCTTGACTATGTCTAAGCACAGGCTCACCTGGTAATAGAACAGAGGGCTGTGTTTTCAGTCTTTGGCATTGTTTTTTTTTTTTTTTTTTTTTTTTGCCTTTTGCAGATTTCTGCCTACTCCAGCTTTAAGCACGTCCAGGCATTATTCTCTCACCTGCGCGATCAGCTGCTGATCCTGAGCGTGGAAAACTCCCTCCAGCTCAGCGTCTCTCCTCCTCAGCTCTGAGATCTGCCGCTCCAGATGCTGGAGGTGGTTTTCAGCTCGAGTCAGTTCAGCCTTCTCCTGAGCCCTGATCAGCTCCTTCATCTCAACACGACGGTGCTCCAAAAACTCCATCAGCTCTGAGAAGATCCTGCTGCTGTCCTTCACCGCTGCTTTGGCCATACGCTGAAGAAAGCACAACACTGTCATTCCATCTGACCACAGGTGTAACAAACTATACCAGCTATTTATGTCATCTATGTCATTTTTTAGGGGTCCACAATAACATCAGCATCATCTTTGGTATCAGTCAATAAAGATTTTAAAATGAAAAATTGGCCAAAAAATTACATTGACAAGTAGATACTCTGTCAGGTGAAAAGTTTACATTTTTTTAATTATATAAAAAATAAATGTTTATTTTAATATGTAATTTGAAGCAATTTTCTTATTTTACACAGTAATTATGTATATTTGAAAAGCACTATGTTTTATATCTGCATTTGCCAGTGGGCCATCAAAGTACGCGTAGGTATACAGGGTGTCCCTAAAGTCTGGACACAGGAAATCTCATTAACTGTAGTTTTTTGCCTCCACAGATTAAATATGGCTTTGTCGAAAGAAGAAAAAGTTGAACTGGTACTTCTCAGTGGACGTGAAGGATGGACATATGGAAAGATAGCAGATGAATTTAACTTAATGCACATCATCCAAGGAGGATTCCACTTGGCTTTTCCACGGTGGTAAAGGTGGTTAAAGAGTTTGAAGAAACGGGCAGTGTCATGGACAAACCCCATTCTGGACAAAAAAAAATGTACCAGCTGAAACAAAAGAACTGGTCATGGCTAAAATTCATGCTAGCCCCAAAAATTACCTCCCTAACCCTAACCCTATCTTCCGATATGTCCATCTTTCACGTCCACTGAGAAGTACCAGTTCAACTCTTTCTTCTTTCAACAAAGCCATATTTAATCTGTGGAAGCAAAAAAATTATAGTTAATGAGATTTCCTATGTGTCCAGACTTTAGGGACACCCTGTATATGTGAAATTTTCAATACGAGAAACCTGATGTTGTCTGTGGTCAGTTTAAAAATATGTGCAAAGTCATCAGCCAAAAGAAGTAGCTAAATGATGCAAAAATCAGCTTTTTCTGTGGTGATTTAGTGATTTTGATGTAAAATATCAGCATAAAGGCATATTTTCCAACAAATACATTGTAGCAGACAGTCTCTTTGTAACTTACAGAGAAGGACTTCAGACTGTGTTTCAGCTGCTGAACTTCTGACTCCCTCTCTTTAATTTGTGCTGCCAGCTGTCTGCGTGTTTCCCCCAAGATCCTCTGAAACAGCAGCATGATGTGGATTACAACCACGCCTCTGTAAAAACATCTCCATTTAAGAATTGAACGTGAGTGACCTCTCACCTGTCCATCAGTCGCTTCAGGACGCACGGAGGACACGTCAAAGGTGGCGTGCTCAAAGCCTTGGCCCTCTGCAGAGGCCAGGAGCTCATACAGAGGAGGAGCAGAAGGGCCCTCAGTCTGCCCCACAATACTGAGTTTCTGCATCATCTCCACCAGCAGGTTGTTCCTGCCCAGCTTGGGTCTGGGACTGAAGGTGGCTCTGCACTGCGGACAGCTGCAGACTGGCTGGCGGTCCCAGTGTTTTGTGAGGCAGCTCATGCAGTAGCTGTGGCCACATGGGATGGTGACTGGATCCCTGAGCAGCTCCAGACAGATGGAGCAGCTGAACTGTGCACTGTCCACACTGAGCAGGGCCTGAGCCATTGTAGCTGGAGGAGGCTGGAGTCAGCAACAGAAGACTGTTTAATGCCAAGGGTGTCAAACTCATTTTAGTTCAGGGGCCACATTCAGCCCAATTTGATCTCAAATGACCCAGACCAGTAAAATCATTACATAATAACCTATAAATAACCACAACGCAAAATGTTTCCTTTGTCTTAGAGCAAAAAAGTACAATTCTGAAAATGTGCACATTTAAGGAATTGTCTTTTTACAAAACATTATGAACAAACTGAAATTTGTTAAGAAATATAAGTTCAATTTCAACAACATTATGCCTCAGTTTATCATTTACACATTACAATTTAAAGATCACAGAGTATCCACAAAGGAATAAAACATTGTCACAGGTGTCTTGAACTGAACAACACAGTATTTTACTTTACAAAAGACAAAAAACAAACACACACACACATGCGCATATATATATATATATATATATATATATATATATATATATATATATATATATATATATATATATATATATATATATATAAACTGATGTTTTGCACTATCCTCTCTGACGCTGTAACACTGCAAATTGCCCTACTGTGGAATTCAGTTCAATTCAGTTTTATTTATAGTGCCAAGTACAATTCAGATTGTCTAAATTTCTCAGTTTCTAATAAAAAAATAATTATCTGATCTTATTTGAAAAAGCTCTGGGCTTTATGTCTGTACCTGATCCATGGATGTTCAAGATAAGAGCAGGAATACTAATATTCCACTAGAGGAGAGACCTGGTGTTCTCAGCACTAGGTCTGGACTGCAACACTGCAGACTTTACCATCCTGGGTCTGTGATATGTGTGACTCTAGTCATTAGTGTGGTTGGTTGAGTGAGTGTCATGCTTGCTTTGAGTGACTGTTGTGATACTGTGTGTATGTGATGAGTAGTTCAGTCTCTCTTGTGAAAAAGATCTCGAACTCAACGGGACTTTCTGAATAAACAAAGCTGAATGAACTATTCAACCTCACTGAACACTGTTGGTGCAGGTTCACACAGAAGCTCTCTGGGACATCCACACATCACATCAGTCTGCACAGCTCGGGCGTTGATGTCTTTACAGCCAATGAAGGCAAACTTGGCTGTATCTTTGTCCGTTCTCACATTTAAAACTATTCTCCTCCATTAAATGACGAGCAGCAGCTGTAAATGAAGAATGCACCCCTCAGCTGAAAGTTGTTGTTCCTTGTTTTGAGGTTTGCTGGAGCAGATCTTTGTGTTAAATCATTCTTAAAGTAAACAGTCGGTCGGCATCACAGCAGATTTTCAAAACAAATACTAATCTCATAACAAAGACTACGTCACGCTGCGTTCACTAAGCTGAGACTGTGCTCGGTTTTACCAGATTTTACTGACCTGGAGTGTCCGCCCAGTCAGCTGGAGAAACAGGAAGCAGGGATGGTAGGGAAGAGGCTATGGGAGGGACTCAGGTTTGTGTTTGACTGCCGCCTGCTGGTAATACACTGAATCACAGCAGCATCTGACAGGGTGACATGACGGGGATAAAAGGTCCTGATACACACACACACACACACATCATGTTTCACCATGTTACATTAAACTGGCTCCTTCGTGCAGTCACGCCCGAAACTATTCATACCCCTAGCAAATTTTGACTTAAAGTTACTTTTATTCAACCAGCAAGTTTTTTTTAATTGATTGGAAATGACACAGGTGTCTCCCAAAAGATAATAAGACAATGTACAAGAGCCATCATTGTGGAAAAAATAATTTCTCAGCTTTTATTTACATTTGAACAAAAAGTGACATGTCCAAAATTATTCATACCCCTTGCAATCTGTCACAGTCTATGGGAAAATCCAAGGTTCCGTACCATTCCAAATAGTCCAAACTGTTCGAAAACATCCTAATTACCCTGATTCATTGGGGAAAGCTGTTTTAATCAACTCAACAGGTGACAAACAGCAACTCTCTGCAGTTGGTTTGTGGACAGTCATGGCTAAGACAAAGGAACTCACCGAGGATCTGTGGCTGAGCATTGTGGCTGCTCACAAGTCAGGAAAGGGTTATAAGGCCATATCTAAATGTTTTCAAGTTCCAGTGGCTACAATGCAAAGTATTAGTAAAAAATACAAGATGTTCCAGACCATGGAAAATCTCAGAGGATGTGATCAGAAGCCAAAAGTGACACCTGTGCTGGCCAGGAGGATAATGAGAGAAGTGAAAAAGAATCCAAGGATCACCACCAAGACCATCCTGGAGAACCTGGACCCTGCTGGTGGCAACGTCTCAAGGCAGACAGTCAAACGGACACTGCACACTACTGGGTTCCATGGATGCAGACCAAGGAGGATGCCACTTCTCCAGGTAAGGCACACAAAAGCCCGCTTGGCCTTTTCAAATACTTATCTGGACAAAGAAGAAGACTTCTGGTCTTCTGTTTAGTGGGAGATGAAACAAAAATGTAATTGTTTTGCCACAATGATGTAACCTTCATTTAGCGTAAGAAAGGAGAAACCTGAACCCTAAGAACACCATCCCCACTGTCCAACATGGTGGTGGGAACCTCATGCTTTGCGGGTTTTTTTCAGCTAGTTGACCAGGGGACCTAATCACAGTAAACTGCACCATGAAAAAATAGGTATTCATCAAGACTCTCAACAACATCATCAGGCAGTCTGCAGAGAAACTTGGCTTTGGGCATCACTGAACATTTCAGCATGACAGCGACCCAAAACACAGTAAATGTAGTGAAGAAATGGTTAAAAAACACAGAGAATTACTGCATTACAATAATTGCCCCCAATCAACAGGTGCAAAGGTTATAACAGAAGACATCTAGCTCAAAATCGTTAACCAGTCTGTAAATCTGCAGTATCTGGAGAGGATGATAAGGTATGTGAGACTGAAACTAGCTGTAGGATGTTATTAGCTAATCTATCAGCCACATATTCAGATTACCTGGGGGGGCGATAGTAACTGTCAGCATGGGTATCGTGAGATAGTCATTATGACACATCCGGGTTTTCAGGCTGAATCCAGTTACACTTCAGCTGCTAATATCAGGGACTTTTTACTGCTGTCTCTAATGAAATGTGGGAGGTGGAGGGCTCTTTAGGTTCAGACTGATGGAACATTAACCAGTTAGAGCAGACCTGGGCATCCTACGGCCCGCGGGCCACATCCGGCCCGCCGGATGACCCTGACTGGCCCGTATGAGGTCATTGGAAAATATTAAAAGTCAATGCAAATATATATCATCGCAATACGCCTGCACTGCTTTTATTTTGAAAGGTCTGCTAAGTTAACGTTTTTTCGCGCGTGCTTTCCGTACTTAGCATAAGGTTTATGCGCTGATTGGTTTGTTTGTTAGCTTCAGCCTGGGAAGATGTCAGCTAACGGCAAAAAAAAGAAAGGTTGATTCCCAGTGCAGAGTTTTTAACAAAGCATGGACTTCAAAGTATTTCTTCACTGAAGTCAGAGATAAAGCTGTGTGTCTAGTTTGTGGAGAACAGATCGCGGTGCTCAAGGATTATAATCTGAATCGACGTTACGAGACCAAACATGGCGGAGAAATACAAACATTTGACTGATGCAGAGCGGGGAGGATATCTGAAGGTTTGCTAGCTAAACTGCTAAAGCAGCAAGGATTTTTTACCAAAGCTCACATCAAGGGATGCAGCAGTCAAGACGAGTTTTCTAATATCCTACAAAATCGCCAAAAACAGTAAGCCATTCTCTGATGGAGAGTTTATAAAAGAATGTCTGGTGGACTCTGCAGCGTTTATATGCCCGGAGAAGAAAGGAGCGTTCGTTAATGTGCCTTTTAGGAGGCGAACCGTAACGAGGCGGGTGGAGAGCAGCGCCGAGAATCTGGAGCTTCAGCTGCACAACAAAGTGGACGATTTTGACGTTTTGTCCTTGGGTCTGGGTGAGAGCTGTGATGTCCGTGACACAGCCCAGTTACTCATCTTTGTACGTGGACTAACGAAAACCTTTGAGATGACGGAGGAGCTGTCAGCTGTGCAGCCAATGAAGGGAACCACGACGGTGAGTGATTTGTTCATTGAGGTAAATACACGCATGAACAAGCTCGGACTAAAATGGGGGAATTTGGTTGGTGTTACAACTGATGACTGTCCAAATTTGACAGGGGAAAATGTTGGACTTTTGAAACGGATGCAAGATAAAGTGACTGAAATAAATCCAGAACAGAAACTGATATTTTTGCAATGTATTATACATCAGGAGGTGGTGTGTAAGTCAGTGCTAAAAATCAACCACGTGACTGATGTATTAATATTATTATTATTGTTATCAGTTTATTTAAAAAGGTACCATGTACAATATTAAACATAAATGTTTCCATTTGATGTATTGCACCAGAGTTAGCTTTAAGCTAATTTCCATCTGCAGTCCCTTGGCAGGTCACAGTAAAAACATCAAAACATTAAAATGTTACAACAAAGTACATGACAGTGAAACAAAACATTATACACACACACACTCTTAAAAGCACACATGTACACACAGTCACACACAAATACCAATTAAAACGACATTAATGGTTGCAGTTCTGAGTGTTCTTAAGCAAGTTTTTCAGTTTGCTTTTAAAACTGCTGATAGAAGTACAGTTCTTAATGTCATCAGGCAGGGCGTTCCACTGAGTTGTAGCTTTTACAGAAAAAGCTGACTGTCCAAAGGTGGTGCGTCGAAAAGGTATTGAACAGTCAGTGGTGGAAGATATCCTCGTGGATATTATAGATTGTGCCGAGCGATACTGAAGTATTTAACTTCATCAGGGCAAGAGCATTGAATTACAGACAGTTTGTTGTCTTTTTGGAGGAGATGATAGTGAGGAGATGGTGACCTTGGTTACCAGACAGCTGTCAGATGGATCAGCTTGGACAAGGTGCTTAAACAAGTTTGGGATCTGAGAGCAGAGATTCAAGAGTTTTGTGAGAAGAAAGGCAGGGACATCACCAAGCTCTCAGATGCAGACTGGATATCAGACCTTGCTTTTGCTGTTGATGTGACTGCACTAATGAATGAACTAAATACCAAGCTGCAAGGCAAGGGCCTCTTTGCACATGAAATGTACAGCCTGGTGACTGCTTTTATGAGAAAGCTGAAGTTTCTCTCAAGCCAGTTGGAGGGCAGCATTCTCATCCACATGCCCACACTGAAGGAAGTCACACCATCAAAAATATCTACAACTCAATAGGCAGCAATCATAGTTTAAATGAAAAAACAGTCTTTCATTAAATAGTTGTGTTCTGTGCTCCACATTTTCATTATATCATTGTATTGTTTCATTTACTGTTTTTGTTGAGATATATATTGAGCAGAGCTGTAAGTGTATTGGTCCGGCCCTTAACGACCGTCAAAGTTTCTCATGTGGCCCCATATGAAAATTAATTGCCCACCCCCGAGTTAGAGGGATATCTCAGGAAGAGTCTGATACCTAGCTGCACTGTCTGTGTTGGAGAGGTCTGTGTTATGATCCCTGCCCCGCCCCTATTCTTCTCCTTCCTTCTTCCTCCTTGTCCCTCCTTCTTCCTGTCTCTGTCACCTTCCTCTCCCTGTTCTCTCTCTCTTGCCTCTCCCTCACTCTTCCTGTGTCTCTCTCCTGTATGTCTCTCTCTACCTGTCCTGTCCCTCTGGCTCCCTCTGTCTCTGCGTCTGTCTGCCTCTCTCCTTTGTCTCTCTCTCACTCACCTTCCTGTTCTTGCTGCCTGCACTGCTGATTGCTGGGATGAATGTCTGCTGTGGCAATCAGCTCATTCAACTCACCTAGTCCCGATCGCACCTCTAAGTATATAAACTCAGTTCATTCACTCACTCCCTGCCGGATCATAGACTGTCAGATCTCCTCTTGGACTCAGTTTCCCCCCCCTCCTGGATTTCCTCACATGGACAGTTCTTCTATTGGATTCCCTCTGATCCCTGCTTCATCTTCAGCCTACAGTGCCACCCATGGGCCTGTAGGATTTACCCTGGAGTATTTTTGTACACTTTTTTGGATTAGTTTATTTGGTATTAGATTTGGTAGTTGTCTCCAAGTGTGGTGTTTTCATTCAGTGAGTTTCTCTGTATATTTAGTTTAGTTTTATTGTGTAGTTTGCCTGCTTTGTTTAATTGGACTTTGTTTTTGTAAATAAAACCTTTTTACATTCCGCCTCTCTGTCTGTAGCTTGTGTATGCATTTGGGTTCTGTGACACCCCACCCCCAGCCCATAACAGTCTGGAAAAATTCAGATAGGAGAAGGACTGCTACAAAGTAAGTACTCCGTTGAAATAATTTTTCCACCTTGATTGATAGGTAGTTTATTGATTCCACAGTGGGGAAATTTGCTGTGTTACAGCAGCAAAGGCAGAAGAAAAACGGTGCAAAAAAAGAGCAGTGCACAGACATAAATAGATGCTTTCTCCTTTAAGAGAAGAAATATAAGTGTTTACAGTATTAAATATAGAAAAATAAGAATATGGTCATGTTTTTGCACATATCAGGTGTTTGCACTCTATGGAGAATAGAATAGAAATAGAATAGAATATTCTTTATTGTCATTATACAATGTATAACAAAATTGCAGAGCTTCTCCTTTTCAGTGCAAGGAGATCTTAAAGATAGTGCAAAAACAATCTATTTGCATATATACAGTATAAATAATGGAGATAAATAATGGAGTGAATATAAATAACAGTGAATGAGACCATGGTGTATATTGCACAGATACACTATGTTGTTAGCTTTGTGTGAGACATGTGAGAGTTCAGGGTGGTGATGGCTCTCGGAAAGAAACTGTTTTTAAGACCGTTTGTCCTCACTTTAATGCATCTGTAGCACCTTCCAGAGGGCAACAGATCAAAAAGCTGAGAACTGGGATGTGAACTGTCCTTGATAATGTTCTGAGCTCTGCTGAGGCACCGGGTGGAGTAGATGTCCAAGAGGGAGGGAAGAGGACAGTCAACAATCCTCTGTGCTGCTTTGACTGTCCTCTGAAGCCTCATTCTGTCTGCCTCAGTGCAGCTCCCGTACCAGGTGGAAACACAGTACGTCAGCAGGCTCTCTATGGATGAGCTGTAGAAGGCCAGCAGCAGCTTCCTGTCCAGCTTGTTTTTTCTGAGGACTCTCAGGAAGTGTAGCCGCTGCTGAGCCTTCTTTATGACAGCCGTGATGTTGTCTGTCCAGGAGAGGTCATCGGAGATCTAGACTCCCAGGAACCTGAATGTGTGGACTCTCTCCACACATCAGTTCTAGGAGGTATTGTCTGTGGTATTGCACATAGTGTTTGTCATTATTGTTAAATTAGTGGGTGAACTGACCTACTGGGAGCTTGACTGAACAGTCTGACTGCAGCAGGAAGGAAGGACCTGTGATGTCTCTCCTTTAGACACCGCAGGTAGAGCAGGCTGTCACTGAAGCAGCTGCCCAGTGATGTTATTGTTTCCTACAGGGGGTGCTAAGTTTATTCCATGGCATACAAAAGCTTTGCCATCATCCTCCTGTCTCCCACCACCTCCACAGGGTCAAGGCAGCAGCCCAGGACAGAACAGGCTTTCTCAACCAGTTTGTTTAGTCTCTTCCTGTCTGCAGCCGTGATGCTGCAGCTCCAGCAGACCACTCCATACAGGATGGCTGATGCTACCACAGAATCATAGAAGGTCCTCAGAAGTGCTCCCTGCACCCCGAAGGACCTCAGTTTTCTGAACCGGTGGAGTCTGTTCTGACCTTTCTTTTAGAGTGCGTTGGTGTTAACAGTCCAATCTAGTTTATGGTTCAAATGAACACCCAGGTACTTGTAAGAGTCCACAATCTCAGTGTCTGTTCCCTGGATGTTCACTGGTGAAGGAGAAGTGCTTCTGTTCCTGCTAAAATCCACCACCAGCTACTTGGTTTTCACCACGTTGATCTGGAGGCAGTTCAGCAGGCACCAGTCCACAAAGTTCCGGCTGAGTTCTCTGTACTCCTCCTCATCTCCGTCTGTAATGAGGCCGACGATGGCGGAGTTGTCAGAATTTCTGAAGATGGCAGTTTGTGGTGTGATGGGAGAAGTCTGCAGTGTAGAGGGTGAAAAGAAAGAAGGCAAGGACAGTCCCCTGCAGGGCCCCCGTACTGCACACCACAGTGTCGGACACACAGTCCCCTGCCCTCACAAGCTGTTGCCAGTTGGTGAGGTAATCCAGCAGCCACATTGTGAGGTGAGAGTCCACTCCTGTCTGCTCCAGCTTGTCCCTCAGAAGCGTGGGCTTGATGGTGTTGAAGGCACTGGAGAAATCCTTGGACATGATTCTCACAGTGTTCTTGGTCTTCTCCAGGTGAGAGAGGCATCTGTGCAAGAGGTAGATCACTGCATCATCAACCCTGGTGCCGGGCTGATAGGCAAACTGCAGCTGTAGGATGTCAGTGCCACCGGCCTGTAGTGGTTGAAGTCCTTGGGGTCGGAGATCTTCTTCACCGGTACCGCGTGGGACGTCTTCCACAGCTGTGGTACTCTCCCCAGCTTCAGGCTCATATTGAAGACATGCTCCACAACCCTGCTCAGCTGATTTGCACAGGTGTCAGGAAAATTCTTCAGTGGAGTCCTGACTTCTCCAAATTAAAAATTTGAAAATTAATACTCAGTTGTTTCTCAAGTCAAAGCAAAGTTTTACTTGCGCAAGGAATCACTTGAACAGAGCAGAATCTGAATGAGTGACTAACAATAGGTGGAAGCTATTTAGTTTTTAAGCAGGCCCATAAATATGCTGCTTACAGGACCAACTTGTTATATTTTCATGGTGAAAGTTAAATAATGGAAATTTACTGGGTACATTGGGTTATATGAGTTCACAGTCACACAGTTATACAGTAGTTTGAAATCATGAAGAGCATTTAATCATCCATCCATCATCTATACACCGCTTAATTCTCATTAGGGTCATGGGGGTCAGCCTATCCCAGCTGACTTAGGGTGAAGGCAGGGGACACCCTGGACAGGTCACTAGTCTGTCACGGGGCTACATATAGAGACAAACAATCACACTCACACCTACAGGCAATTTAGAATAATCAGTTAACCTCAGCATATTTTTGGACTGTGTGGAGAAAACCCACACATGCACAGGGAGAACATGCAAATTCCATGCAGAAAGAGCCCGGGAAAGCCGGGATGCAAACCAGGAATCTTCTAGCTGCAAGGCGAAAGTGCTAACCACTACGCCACTGTACAGCCCACATTTAATCATAACATAATTATAATTTTATAACAGCAGGATTTGAAGAGCCTGGGGCTGTTTTAGTGACATCACGGGGCGCTCATTCACCGTAAATTCTGTCCTCCTCGTTTGGATTTAATTCATATATAATAGCTGTTAGTTTATTTATCGGTGTAGCAGCAGAACTTTTTCCACAGGCAGGTTTTCTGCCTGTTGGCTTGTTCTAACCAGTTTTCTACCTTCGACTGATTCTACCAGCAGACATTGAAAGCACTCTGATGGTTCGGCATGTAAATGTTGATGAATGTCAATTGCACAATAAAATTACTGAAATTCAATTATGGCTTTTGGTTTTCCCATGTGGCCACTTGTTGAAGCACTTGTCATTTTTAACAGGGGAAAACAAACAGATTCCAAAAACATCAATACTGTAAATACTAATATAGACTGGTGAAATGGATTTGAAAGCTGAGCATTTGTTATTAGGTGCTGCAGATGACTATTTAAAGACTATGACTATTTTAGCATCCCAACAGTACCTTTTAAAATATTTTGTATTTCTTATTACTATGATTATTTGATTAACAACTGCCTCCTCAGTATATTTCCAAGTGTCTCAGCGAACCCTCATCAGTTGGTTGGAGCAGACAAAGATGAGCTCCCTGCAGGAGGTGAACCCCGTGGTGCTCGGGATCAGAACCCCAACGAGTCTGCAGAGTCTGGCTGCACTCATCACAGAGCAGATCTCACAGGTGAGTCACGGCTGGAATACCTAAAGCTTTCTGAGCAACATGGACCACTGTAGATCGTAACGTTACTAAATACTGCTAATACTGTTCTTATACTGCTGTGAGAAGGAGTGAGATGACAACAGATTTGATTTGGATCACTGATCTTGGAGGTTAAAGGTTCTCCAAACTGTCTGAGGAGTCATTACTTTTTACTGGCCTCACCATCCTCCTCAGAATTTATTGATCTCTTGTTTGTTGTCTGTTTCTCTCTGCTGTTTCTTCTCTCTCCCCTTGACTCTTACCCCAACTTCTTAAGGCAGATGGTCACCATCGCCTTGGTCTGGTTCTGCTGGAGGCTACTTCCTGTTAAAAGAGAGTTTTTCTTTGTCGTCAGAGCACCAATGATTGCCTCTGTGATTATCTTTTTTTTATTTTTATTTTTTACATTTTAGATTGTGTTTGGCAGTGTTTGTCTTTTTGTAGTATCTATCCCAGTGCCCTGGGAGGCTGTGCATTATCAGCAAACAGTGATACACCAGAACTGTAGCTATTTGTCTGCAAGCAGCTGTTGGGGCACCTGTATAGTGTTGTCTGTCATACTGGTGCATCAGACTATCTCGGCTGCAGAGCACTCCAGTGTGTGCTGAAGGTCACGGTCTGATGAAGGCAACAGAACCAAATGACCTTTAGAAAATCAATCAATAAATCAAAGTTTATTTATATAACCCTTTACAACAGCAAAAAGGGTGATCAAAGTGCTTCACAGTGAAAACAAGAGAATAATTAAAAAACAATACAGTGACTTAAAACAGAGACAACAGTAAAATATACAATAAAACAATAAAATGAACAGCAATAAAACAGCACTAAAATATACATCTAAAAGGTAGGCTAGGTTTTAAAAGCCATTTTGAACAGGAAAGTTTTTAGTTTTGATTTAAAAAGACCTAGGTCAGTGATGGTGCGCATGTTGGGGAGGAGCTTGTTCCAGAGCCTGGGTCCAGCTGCAGAGAATACCAGGTCACGCCAGTGTTTGTATTTAGACCTGGGTACTTCAAGCAGCCGCTGACTGGATGACCTCAGAGATCTTTTTTGAGTCATTTAAAGTTAAAAGTTCAGATAAATAAAGTGGAGCAAGACCATTAAGAGCTTTAAAAACAAACAATATAAGTTTAAAAAGAATTCTCAACTGGACTGGAAGCCAGTGGAGAGTGTAAAGGACTGGGGTGATGTGCTCACGTCTGGAGGTGTTACAAGACATGCTGCAGCATTTTGCACAAGTTGCAGGTGGCTGATGGACGATTGGCAGATGCCAACATAAAGTGCATTGCAGTAGTCCAGTCTTGAGCTGACAAAAGCTGAGATGTGACTCTGAGTTTCCCAAACCAGAAACCCTCCACCTCCTGGCTGTCTCTTGGATCCTGTCCTATCACACACAGGACCAGAGACAAGAGGCAGCCGCTTGAAAAATTGTCACCATGGTGTAAAGGAGTGTTTGTGATGATGATTCTGGGAGTTATGTTTGTCAGGGGCAATAGTAATAGTACATGCTCCCAAGCAAATTGGCTCCTAGGAGAGGGATCAAACTAAGAGCAGTTGAAATACCTCACTGTATCATGCCTGCCGACTGGGCTAGCAAACATCCTAAGCATGTATTGGTATGTATTGGTATGCATGTATTGATTTTGAGAAAATGTACAGTGTGGATTTGCTATATATTTTTAAATATAAGTCATTGTGGCAAGGTTTGGGGTGGATTTATTCCCTACCTCTAAACATTTTCAATTTAATTAACAGAAATAGGAAATAAAAGAAAGAGATGAATAAATGAAGAAAAGATTAACTTAGACTGTTCGCAGAAAAATACCAAATCCAGACAGTTTTCTTCTCAGGGTGTGAATAAACCTTTCAAGAGGGTGACTGATGTCAGCTCAGGTGATCCTCACAGAGCAGGGATGAGACCCATCTCATTTGTTCGCCAGGTTGGTGTTTTACATTTTATCTGTGTTTGTTTGTCTGCCTCATGAACCTGCATGTCTACATCACTGTTATCAGTCTGACAGCTACAAACTGAGACTGTCTCTGTCAGTCGTTTCCTATTTGCTTTTTCAGGTCTTGGCAGTGTGCTTATACCCTGAGCTCCTCAAAGAAGAAAGCCTTCATCTAGATGTCAGGCAGAGAGCGCAGAGGCTTCTGGATACCTGTAATGGAGGAAGCGTGGGTGAGGAAATAATATTATTTCATATGTGCAGATATGGGAGCACTTAGGCTGGAATATTTATGTGGACTTGTCTGCTGTAATGGATCATCTATTTTATCAATGACAGGCTCATACTCTGTAGCTGCCTGTGGCATACCACAAGTCCTGAAAGCCGTTGCTGAGTTTATCACGAGGAGAGATGGTGGTGTGTGTTCACGTTCTGAAGACATCATCTTCTCCAGTGGCTCACAGATGACTTTGACGGTATGATAATAGTTTCTTTTGCACCCAAATTTTCTGGTCACTTGTAATAACGTGTTCATCCTCTCCCTTTTTATCTGTCATCAGCATTTCAGTGTTATTTATATGCTGACAACATTCTTCCCTAATGAATCTCATGTAAAGTACATGTTAAGCTAAGATTGTGAACATGATAACTATTCCCTCAGCATGTTAAACACTGCCATTCAGAGGAAGTTAGAATGATAAACACTAGCATCTTTTCTTTATCACTTTACACAACTTGTTATTTACAGTTCTACAATTTGATTAAGCAGACACTGTTATCCAAAGCAATCTTACATTTGAGAGTAGACAAGACAGGAGAAAACAACCTGGATAAGTGCCATAAAACAAGTTAAAATGTGATAATAGGACTACAGTGCAGACATAATAGGACATTTTTTAAAATTTCTTTTGTTATTTTTTTGCAGTCTGTCAAGTGCAAAGGTGTTCAGTGAATCAACTTTTGTTTGTCTGAAGTTGAGCCTGTAAAGTTGCTACAGTGGCTGACACATAGGTTGTGTTTAATAGATGGACCCAGCCACAATGACATCACCCATTGGTTTGAGAACTAATGTTATGAAACCACAACTTTGGAGTTTAACTTTCCTCATCTTGGCCTTTTTAAACCGGACATGATGAGCAACAAGTGGTTCTGACTAGAGAACCTAAGGACACGATGAACAGTGATACAGTGTCCAACTTCTGAAAAGTATGTTTATACACTCAGTACTTGGTTGGGGCTCCTTTACCACAAATCACTGCATCAATGTGGTGTAACATGGAGCCGATCATTCTGTGGCACTGCTGAGGTGTTCTTGAAGCTTTGCTTTGATAGTGGCTTTCAGCTGGTCTGTATTTTTAGGTCGGGTGTTTTCATCTTCCTCCTGACAATACCTTATGGGGTTCTTTTGGGTTTAGGTAGGCGGGTCGACTGGCCAGTAAAGCACAGCGATATTGTAGTGTGCTAACCATTTGGTAGCAGTTTTGGCTCTGTGGGCAGGTAGTAAGTCCTGCTGGAAAAGTAAACTGCCGTCTTCATAAAACTTGTTAGCAGATGGAAGTGTGAAGTGCCCTAAAATCTCCTGGTGGATAGTACATTGAATCTGGACTTGATAAAACACTGTGGTGACAAAGCACCAGCTCCAGCAGGACATGACCTCCCAAATCATCACAGACTGCTGAAATTTCACACTGGACTTTACTGGGCTTTAAACTCCTTGGATTCTGGACCTCTCCACTCTTTTACTAGACTCCAGGACCTTAATAAGGAGGTCTTTAGTCCACTGAACAGCAGTCCAGTTCTTTTTCTTCTTAGCTCAAGTACGATGCTTCTGGCATTGTCTCTGGTTCAGGAGTGGCTTCATATTAGAAATGTGACAGTTGTAGTTCTATTCCTGAAGACATCTGAGCTTGGTGGCCCTTGATGCACTGTCACCGTCCTCGGTCCCTGTGAAGCTCCCTCAAGTTCACGTCAGCGCTCTTCCTCATATTTGAGGTAGCGTATGTTATACTAGTCTAAGAGATAAATGTTTTTTGTACTCTTTGATGGTAAATTACTTAAACTTGCAATGAAATATTCCAATCTTTTTAGATACTGGATTTCTGATTTCCATGGGCTATAAGTCATAATCATCTAAACCAAAACAATAAAGGCATAATATATTCATTTTTATGCAACGTAAAGATAGAATATCAGAGACTTTTCCCTTTTACAGTATTTTTGGGAAAAAAAGGACTTTTTTGAGCTGCATCGATACAATCTATGGGCTGATGTCTGGATGCTCAAAAAAGTCATTTTAAAACAGAAAACAGTATTAATACAGAAGGGTCATTCAGCATTATTGTCCATGATGCAAAAAATATTTCAAATGTGGGAAAAAAAAGCACATTTTTGCATGTTGTTAATTGTGTTGTCCTTTATTATGTTAGCTTTTTTTCCACCTGCTGGCCAGTGGGGAGGGGGAGGCTCAGACAGGGGTGTTGACCCCCATGCCCTGCCCACACACACTGCCCATTCTGCTGGATGTGACCGGGATAGCTCTGGTGCCCTACCGGCTGGTGGAGGAGCGAGGTTGGGCTGTAGACCTGGACGAGCTGCACCGAGCTGTGACTACTGCTAGGGGGCGCTGCCAGCCCAGAGCAATTTACATCAGCAACCCAGGAAACCCCACAGGTAAACAACATCAAGTAACTTTAAGGACAGTGGGCCCCTGTGCACACATTAAACAGTGCCTCACCCACCCCATAGAAACAAGACCCAAAGAATAAAGCAGACAAAATTAAGACGGAATGATACACAAGTCATTTTGCATCTATTTGTTATCATCCTTTTAGTCACACTGGTCTCTTTGTGATCTGCTTATTGTGATCATTTTCAATCTCTTTGTAGTTATTTTTCGTTTGTTAGTTTTCATGTTCTTGTTTTAGAGGGATTCTTCCCTCTCTTGTGGTCATGTCACATCTTGCAATAGTCCTTCATGCCTCTTTGTCATTATTTTGCATCCTGTTGTATATTTTGTTTGTCAGTTCTGTTTCATTTCTGCATCGCTTTCTATTCATTTTATGTATGTCTGTGGTCCTTTTGTGTTTATTTGATGTCCTTTTGTATCTCTTTGTGTTTTTATTTACATCTATTAGTCATTTTGTGTCCCTTTGCAACCATTTTGTGTCATTCTGCATTTCTTTGTCATTGGGTGCTTGACAACAAGTATGTTAAGAATCACTTTGACCCAGACGTTGAGTAGGCCTGTACAGTGATGCCTTGATGCTGATTGTATCATTTCTCCTCTCAGGTCATGTGCAGGACAGGGAGACTATAGAGAAAGTGATTCGATTTGCTGCCACTGAGCACCTCATCTTGTTGGTTGAAGAGGTGACTATATGTGACATAATGTAACTTTTGTTCTCATAGTTTAATTTTTAATTTCAAACAAGCTCACATTTATATGCATGTCTTCTTGCATCCCCTAGGTGTACCAGGACAGTGTTTATGGACAGGACAAAGAGTTCATGTCCTATAAGAAGGTCCTGTTTGAAATGGGTAAAAGATACTCAGAGACAGTGGAGTTGGTCTCCTTCCACTCCATATTGACAGCCTGCCTGGGAGAGTGAGTATCACTGATGTTCCTTTAAGACCAGACCTCTGCTTGGACCAATGCATGACCTAAATAGACCACAAAACTGACTTCAGCTGGAGCTTGCATAGTCCCATATTCAGTTTTTAATGAAGCTGAATACATAATAAACTTGACTGTAAACTCTATAGTATTGAGCTTACAAAGTCATAAAGGTATTACATAGCAAAAAAATATTAAGAAAAATAAGAGTAACTTGTCTTGTAAATGTGGCAAAGGCAGCTCCAAGAACTTAAATTTGGGTTGCATCTTCCATCCATCCATTATCTATACACTGCTTTATCCTCACTAGGGTCACGGGAGGCTGGAGTCTATCCCAGCTGACTTAGGGTGAAGGCAGGGGACACCCTGGACAGGTCACCAGTCTATCACAGTGCTACATATACAGACAATCATTCTCACATTCCCACTTATGGACAATTTAGAATTACCAAATAACTTCTGCATATATTCGAACTGTGGTCCTGAGTACCCAGAGAAAACCCACACATATACAGGGAGAACATGCTAACTCCATGCAGAAAGATCCCAGGCCCAGGCATGGACGCGAACACGAGATGTTATAACTGCAAGGTGATGGTGGTAACCACTGAGCCACTGTGCAGCCCTGGCTTGGATCTTCAAACTCTTCAAAATAAGAATATTTGCTAAGAAACAATGCTTTCGATCCAATCCTTCCTTTCAGTTTTCTACTAATATATACCTATATAAATGTATAAATATATTTTTAAAAATGTAATAAAAAATAGGGAGATGTTGAGAGGCATAATTTTAAAAAATGAAAAGAAAACTGCTTTGCTGAATGAAAATGTCATGTCATAACTGTTTTAAGTCTGAATTGGATTTTCTAATACTCACTGCTTCTAGTAAAGATTAATTGGTTTCTTCCCTCACTGTGATTAAATAAATCTGTGTTGACGTTGTGTTTAGGTGTGGTCTGAGAGGAGGATACATGGAGGTCGTTAACATGGACCCAGCAGTGAAAAAGTACTTAAGCAACATGCATGGCTTTTCCAGCCCACCTGTTTTACCACAGCTGGCCCTGGAGCTCATGGTCAATCCACCCACCTCTGGAGATTCTTCCTATAACACATACACAAAGGTAATCCAACAGGACAATGGCAACACTTCATCAAAACGATTCCCAGAAAATGGATTTTGCTTTAAAGAGCAATGACCTAAAAAAAATACACACAAAAACCCCCATCACAACATTTACAGGTAATAATTAGATTTATTTATCTGCCAAGAAGGCAGAGTTATTAATCCTGTCTTTCTGTTAATTAGATCATTCATTATAGAAACCGTTTATTTCTGATTATTTGAACTTGATAGCATTTTCAGTTCAGGAATGTTGGGACTTTAAAAAAAAAAAAAAAGTTTTTTATGCAATTTTTCACAAAATACACACTTTATGGCTTTTACAAATGAAAAACTGAAATAAGTCAAAACATGTTTTATATTCTTCAAAAAAATCCACTTTTTGCTGTGATTACTGCTTTGTCCACTCTTGGCATTCTCTCCATGAACTTCATGTGGTAGTCTCCTGAAATGGTTTTCCAACAGTCTTGAAGGACTTCCCAGAGATGCTGAGCACTCGTTGGCCCTTTTACCTTCACTCTGCGGTCCATCTCATCCCAAACTATCTGGATTGGGTTTAGGTCAGGTTACTGTGGATCAGATCATCTGACGCAGCACTCTATCACTCTCCTTCTTGGTCAAACAGCCCTTACGCAGCCTGGAGGTGTGTTTGGGGTCATTGTCCTGTTGAAAAATAAATGATGGTCCAACTAAATGCAAACTGGATGGGATGGCATGTTGCTGCAGGATGCTGTGGTAGCCCTGGTCTCCTCTGAACAGTTGATGTAGAGATGTGTCTGCTACTAGGAGTCTGTGGCATTTTTCTGGGCTCTAATCTGAGGTGCTGTTAACTTGTGATTTCTGAGGCTGGTGACTCGAATGAACTTATCCTCAGCAGCACAGGAGACTCTTGGTCTTCCTTTCCTGGGGCAGTCCTCATGTCAGTCAGCGCTTGATGTGTTTTACGACTGCACTTGGGGTACATTCAAAGTTTTTACAATTTTCCAGACCGACTGACCTTCAGTTCTTAAAGTAATGATGGACTGTCGTTTCTCTGTACTTAGCTAATTGGTTCTTGCACACAATATGGATTCTAACAGTTGTCAAATAGGGCTGTCAACTGTGTACCAACCTGACTTCTACACAACACAACTGATGGTCCCAACCCCATTAAGAAGACAAGAAATTCCACAAATTAACCTTGACAAGGCACAACTATGAAGTGGAAACCATTTCAGGTGACTACCTCATGAAGCTCATGGAGAGAATATCAAGCAACTGCCCAGCAGCCTCAAACGTTCTATGCCACCAGAAGTGCTGTAAGCCACTACTGTCGGAATGTTACATTTTGTGTAGAAGTCGATACATTAGCACACTATCTAAGCTAACCTCCTTCTGCTACCTGTCTACCAGAAAATGCACCAGCAATGCTCACCAGTGAGTGAATGTCACCTGCAGATTCAGTCTCATTTTGGAACAAGCTTTGTCTGTTTCATGTTTCACCTCACTATTTTTGCATTTTTGCACCTAATTGCTCACCTTTTGTAAAATCCCAGCTTTACCCGTGCATTGTAACTGGCTAAGTAACAGCTACACTGTCCAAAATGCATCCCAGAAATGTTCAAAATGCAGGAAAATAATGCAAAAGTACATTCAGAGGACAGGATGTCTGCAGATGAATACATCGCCACACACATCCAGTGGGTCAAACACGATGATTAAGAGGGATTACCTGCATAATACACCTTTAAGTTGATGCTTCTGTGAAGTAAAACCTGATCTGAGTGCAGATGAGAAACTGAGTGAACATTTCTAATTTAATTTCATCAATTCAGACAGTAGCATAGTCAGAGCAGGTATATGACCAAAAACCATCATATTCAGTCTTCCTCTGAATAGTTTGTGTGACAAACTATATCTAAAAACTTTTGTATATTAAAACTGTCAAGCATTGTAGCTGCATTAATACATTTTGTGCTAACTTGGGACAACAGGTTGTAAACGCAGCTCACATTACTACTAGTGCGGCTTTAACTTTTTACCTCCAATGCAATTTGAAAAATGGCTGTCCCAGGTGGCTCATTTCTGAGGTTATATTTACTTAAAATAAAAAGGAATGTTTAGAATGAATCATCTAAAAAGGAGGTTATTTTGAAAGCTGCAGAGAGCCATGATATTTTTTTATTATCCCTTATTAATCCCACGAGGGGAAATTCTGATTTTCGCATCTCTCCCCAATTGGGGGAGTCAGAGCAACGGGTCAGCCGCGGTACAGCGCCCCTGGAGCAGGAAGGGTTAAGGGCCTTGCTCAAGGGCCCAACAGTGGCAGCATCAGGGTTTGAACTTCTGACCTTCTGATCAGTAGTCCAGAGACTTAACCGTTTCACCACCACTGCCCCATATATTTTGTCTTGTGTGGCTTCCTGTTTCCCTGAGTATCTACAGCAGTGGTGGAGTCAGCATGACCACTAAAGCCATAGCAGCCACATTAATGGAGAGTTAAAAACTTTAGTTAACCTCTTGGTGCCTATTGTTACATATTTGCATCATACCACTTTTATTCAGACTGCAGCCGAGATGGCGTTTCCATTCGACCAATGCTGGTTTGTGCATATTCAATACGTACCTCAGAACCTTTTGCAAGTGCTGGTTTCTCGTAGGACCGGTCGGAGTGGGACCTAATTATTATTTATCTGTTATTATTATGTATCTGTGTTCTGTGTGTAATAGATAAATGATCAATCTCCACTTATTTTAGCATCAGCTGGAAAGCAAAAACAAAAAGTTTTTTATTTAATTGTAAATAAATTCAGCCATCAAGGGGTTAAACTAGAATATTGCTTTAAGTTGCTGTCAGGGAATTTTAAGAGTCTTCAGCTCACATGCATTTATTAACATCCGTCTTTTATTGTTAAAGAAGATTCTTCACATTAAGGACACACTTTCCCAGAATGCTCAGCAGGCATGTGAGTTCCTGAATGGCTTACCAGGGATGAGCTGCCAGCCAGCCATGGGAGGAGTCTTCCTTTACCCTCGTCTGCATTTAACTCCTCCAGTCATCAAAGAAGCCAAGGTCAGAATATATTCAAATATACAATAAACATTACGTGTGTTTTGATTTTGTGACTGATTTTTAAACAGTTTTGAGGAGCTTGTACTTCCTCACTAGTGCACTTATTTGACAGATTTCATTACTTTTTAAGATTAAAGTTTCACAACAGAAAATATACGAGTAAAAAATAGCACATTGTCAAAGATTAAATGTTTAAAATTTCTCTGTCATTGGTAATAGTCAGCCAAAATAAATGCATCTATTGTTCAAATGTCGGTTCCATCAGTAGATCTTTTCCCTCTTTTTTTTTAGAATAGCTTTATTTAAAAGTCATTCTGAATTCAGATGCTAGGAGTGGAGGCAGATGTGCTTTACTGCCAGAAGTTACTGGAAGAGGAAGGTGTTTGTTTGGGAGCGGGCTGTGAGAACAGACAAGAAGATACAAACTTTCACATCAGGTAAGAAAAAGCCACTTTTAGATTATACTGTGTGTGTTTGTGCTGTCTTATCTTTATAAAGACCTTCTTGAGTTTTAGACACTCAGAGAAAAGGCTGTTTTTTTTGGAAAGGAAAGTTTTATGGAATTTTTTTTCAAATATGCTACAAACCTAAATGCTCAGTATGGTTGCTGCTGTACAGTCACAACAAAACAGACATTCTTTGATCTCCATATATGATGGACTTATTGTTTTCATGTTTGTTAAGACTGTATTTTGTATGTTTGTTCTTCCTCTCAGGTTGTGTGTTTTGGCTGCTCCTGTCACTCTGGAGGAGGTCTTGGCTCGCCTTCGTTCTTTCCACCTGCGCCTGCTGGACACATTTCCCTTGTAGAATCAAGGACACACAGTTAGGGGAAAATATCTTCTCTGTCAGTAACATTGCTCTTCACCCTGGTCCTTTAAAATTATCATTATTAAACCTTTGACAGCATAATGTAGTCACACAAACCTAATTGTAATCCTGTATAAAAACTTGTGAACGTCACAAACACTTCTCACTTTCTCTTCAAAAAAAAGTTTAGTGTAGGTGCTCTAATTTCTGATTGCTCCTATATTGACTATATTTTGCACTCATTCTCAGGAACAGCAGTTTGATTATGGTTGATCTCTATCTATCTATCTATCTATCTATCTATCTATCTATCTATCTATCTATCTATCTATCTATCTATCTATCTATCTATCTATCTATCTATCTATCTATCTATCTATCTATCTATCTATCTATCTATCTATCTATCTATCTATCTATCTATCTATCTATCTATCTATCTATACACTATATTGCCTAAGGTATTCGCTCACCCATCCAAATAATCAGAATCAGGTGTTCCAATCACTTCCATGGCTACAGGTGTATAAAATCAAGCACCTAGGCTGCAGACTGCTTTTACAAACATTTGTGAAAGAATGGGTCACTCTCAGGAGCTCAGTGAATTCCAGCGTGGAACTGTGATAGGATGCCACCTGTGCAACAAATCCAGTCGTGACATTTCCTCGCTCCTAAATATTCCACAGTCAACTGTCAGCTGTATTATAAGAAAGTGGAAGTGTGTGGGAATGACAGCAACTCAGCCACAAAGTGGTAGGCCACGTAAACTGACGGAGTGGGGTCAGCGGATGCTGAGGCACATAGTGCAAAGAGGTCACCAACTTTCTGCAGAGTCAATCGCTACAGACCTTCAAACTTCATGTGGCCTTCAGATTAGCTCAAGAACAGTGCTTCAGCAGAGAGCTTCATGGAATGGGTTTCCATGGCAGAGCAGCTGCATCCAAGCCATACATCACCAAGTGCAATGCAAAGCGTGGGATGCAGTGGTGTAAAGCACGCTGCCACTGGACTCTAGAGCAGTGGAGACGCCTTCTCTGGAGTGACCAATCACGCTTCTCCATGTGGCAATCTGATGGACGAGTCTGGGTTTGGCGGTTGCCAGGAGAACGATACTTGTTGGACTGCATTGTGCCAAGTGTAAAGTTTGGTGGAGGGGGTATGGTGTGGGGTCGTTTTTCAGGAGCTGGGCTTGGCCCCTTAGTTCCAGTGAAAGGAACTCTGAATGCTTCAGCATACCAAGACATTTTGGACAATTCCATGCTCCCAACTTTGTGGGAACAGTTTGGAGCTTGCCCCTTCCTCTTCCAACATGACCGTTCTCTTTGTCTTAGCTATTGCTATAGCTTTATGCTTTGATAAGAGAAAAGTCATTAGCACAGATGGAATTACTGAAGGGTTACTATGCATGTATGGTAAAGAGAAGTTTTTAAAGTTTTAAAATTGACCTACAATACGGGCAATGTTACTGGTTCAAATTATTTCTGCTAACAGTTGAGCAGCAACATATTGCAGAATATGTGCCGACAGACGAATGTTTTAAAGATCCATTCAGATATAACTTTCTCCTGTTGTTGCAGACATGGGGACACATAATCTAAAGAAATGTGTGGCATGCCACGAGAAAATCTTGGTTGCATGGAAGAAGTGTCCTAAATGAAGTGCTGTACAGCCGCATAAGGAAAGGCTTCTCAAAGAGAGAACGAGGTTTGCAGCTATGGAAAAAATTGGAAAGAAAACATTAAGAAGAACTGCAATGGTACACATGTTTTAGACTCCTGCTTCAAAATGGTAAGCACACTTAACACTTTATAAAATGCTAGTTGATTTGGTGTTTTTCCTCAACATTCTAGTTAAAGTCACCTGTTTAATGACAAGGACATATCAGCCATAGCTAAGTAATGTGGCTTTAAAGAATTCATTTTAATTTTGGAAATCAGCTTTAAGGCATCATGAAAGGAACATGAAATCACATTGTAATCATAGCTAAATATTTTGCTCAAGCCTGTAAACAAATGCACCTACTAGGGCTGTTTGTGTACCTTTGTTGAGTACACAAAGCTATACATCAGAGTACAGTCCACAGATCATCCCCATATTTTAGTACTTTAAGTTTAGAGGCTCTGTAAGTGGTGTTCTGCCACAAAAACAAATACAGGATGAAGTTTTCATAAAATGCCAACAGGAAACAGAAGCATTGTTTTAAAAGAGTAATATGCTTTTATTTGTGATTTACTCCATAATAAAAAAAAATTCACACCATATCATTTTTTTAAAAACACATACAAATTCATTGTTTTGTGGAATGAAATCCAGGCTTGCATTTACTTCCTGCCATTTCAGCTGGACCGACTTGCTGCTCTGGGGTACTTTCCACTTTTGCTGCTGATGTCTTCAGTAGCATGCAGATTGTTACGGGGGGGGAGCTGGAGAACCCACGTGCAGACACAGAAAACTGGCAGACAAGTGAATAAATGAAAGAGTTTTATTTAACCAGATAACTAAAGCAATACATAAATCGAGAACTGAACTAGGGGGGCAGAACAAAACCAAACTACTCTAAACTCCACAAACCAACACTACAAATACAAAAAACGGAAGTCTACAAGACTAAACTGAACCAACAAAACCAAGCTCAGGAGGGGTACTCACAAGATGGAGGAAAATGAACACAGAGGGGGAAAACAGGCTGAGGGAATCCAGGGGCAGACGGAGATGAGACGGGACAAACAGGCTGGAGACAGAAGTAAAGCCGGTGAGAATCAGGGAGATGATCAGAGTCCATGTGGGGTAATCCAGGGGGGAAAACAAAGTCCAGAAGTGGGGATGTGAGTCTTTATGATCCAGTAGAGAGTATGTGAATGAACAAGGCTTAAATAGTGAGCAGGTAATATTGTGGGCAGGTGAACTGATTCCTGCAGTAATCAGCTGAGTGCAGGCAGGTGAAGCAGGGAGAGCAAGAGGGCAAGTGACAGGGAGAGAGAGACAGGAGGGAGAGATGACAGACAGACAGAGGGAGCCAAAGAGAGACAGATCAAAAGAGATGGACAGATACAGAGAGAACAGGAGGAAGAAGGAGAGACCAGGAGGGAGAATGAAGGAGAGAAACAGGAGCTGGAGCAGGGATCATGACACAGATGAAGCTGGATGACAGTTTGCAAGAAGACTTATAAACTGTTTATGCCAGAGTATAAAAGTGTGAGTGTTTCACTTGATGTTTTAGATGAATGTTAGAGAAAATAGCTGTTAAGTGGTTTTAAATACTTGTATTGTTGCTTAAATTGTATTTGTTCCTCAAATGAAATATATTTTGCATACTTGTACAGTTATAATTATGTGTCTGTACTGGTGTTTCACAGTGCACTTCAGAAAATTTCCTCAGCCAACGGAGAACAAAAGCAGCAAGGATAGGACAGAGTAAGGTAAGATATGCTGACAGTCTGATAATCTGAAACGGTCAACTAAATCTACAGAATGAAATAACTGTCCTTTTAACAACCTGGTGACTGCCATTTTCAGCCATGTATTGGAAGCAAGTGTTCAGATTTCTCACAAGAGAGTGCTCGGAAAAATCAGTTGCTTATACAATGCTGCCCTTAGTGTGGTGATCCGTGACAGGCCACACTATCAGGTGTTTTCTTAAAGTATGGATTGCAGAATCAATGCAAAGGGACAGGCAGCGCATGGTACTTACTAATTTTGGCAGTGATGCAAAGGTTGCGGTATCCTAGTATTTTAATACTATTGTGAAAGGTGACTGATCAAGTTAAATTTCCTGTTGTGGCTCTGATGATATGCAGAATCTGTCATCCATGATTTGAAAATGGCCAATGACAGAGAGCCAGAAATCGCTGCTGTGGAAGAAGGTGAGAAGGAATGTAGTGGTTCATAGAATCTCATAATATTTTGAAAGAATTTTTACACAATATTTCTACATTTAATTAGTTTACCAAACACAGTAACATATCAGTATTTCCTGATTGCTGAAGACTATCAGTGTGCTCCTTTTGCTAAATGACAGCCTATATTATTTACACTCTACTGTCACTCTGCACGTGTTCCATCAGGTCTAAGTGTAACAGAAGACCGTGGAAACGTTGTTGTAGAAGGCAGTATGATGGATGATGGCATTGGAACCAAAAGTTCAAAGGTTCAGAGGGTGGAAAAAAATCTAGATACAGGTGTGTTTTGAAAAGAGATTGTTGTCTTCATTTTTCATCTATGTGTATTTAGCACTTGTAGTTTTTAGTTTTGGAATATGTAACAATGTGATAAGACAGTGGACAATGATTTGCAGCTTGCTGATGATTTGAATATCACAGAACAATCAAGGGAGACTGATGACATTGAATTTTTTTTTTTTGCCTGCAATATTTTTGCAGATGGACCTAATCGGGTCATGAAAATGGTGAATAGGAAGGAGTCAGTGAGTGGAACAAAAGGTCAGTGTGGATCAAAACTGCATATTTAATCATAATGATGTGACTTGTAAACTTTTAAATAAGACATGTGTTGATCCTCTTCCACAGATGAGGAGATAACTTCAAGAGCTTTATGTGCTTAATTTCACTTAATGGTTGATTAAATGTATCAACATAGCAGTTGTCAAACTAAATATTCAGGGATACCTATGGCGTTCCTTGTTGGTTTACCATAAGGTTTTGGAAGTTACGCTACAAATGTATTCTCCATATTGGGCAGATATCACAGAAGACCCTGAAAGCAACTCTGTGGGAGGCATCGACAGGGGTGGTGGCAAGACCACTAGAAGACAAATGACACAATCACGGAATGAGGGTATGTATTGAAAAAATATTGTCCAAAATTTGTCCAGAATAGTGACTATAATTTGAATTTTAATACACTTAACAGAGTGCATTAGGTGGAAATAAATGTTTACACAGCACCACATTAACATTTTCAACTTTGTGATGTTGCTTTGTGATTTTGCAACTGACATGCTGATTTCAAAATGGAAGTATTTTAATTTATAATGCTCTCATAGAAGATGACTGGTCAAGTAAAATTTACTCCTGTGACTCTGATGTCATGCAGAATCTTTACACTATGATGTAGAAAGGGTGAAAGAGACCAAGACAGACTGGACATTTCTGAGTGAAACTGAACATGGCATGTATTGATTCATAAAAAACAAGTGTAATATTATCATGAATCAAGCGTTACATAGTATTTACTGGCTGAAGTACTTAGGTTTTGAACACAAGAATTACATGTCAAGACTACGTTGACAGGAGCTATGCTACAGAAAGACAGTTTTTTTTTCTGCTGGGGTTTATAACATACAAGATTTCTCAAATTTACAGATATAGTTTTGATTTGAAATTAGAGTTGCCTTAAATGAATAATATATATTTTTGATACTTTCTCTACAAAACTTAGCTTCAGATGTAGCTGTTGGAAAAGAGCCTGCAAGCCACATGGTGGGACATTTGAACATAGTTCAAGGAAGCAAGGCTGGGAGCAAGAGTCGAAACAGAGGTGGCAAAAGAAAACGTCAAACTACAGGTATGTTTTCAGAATTGCTTTATGTTTGAATGTCAGTCCAATTAGGTCTGACTATTTGTTGAGTCAGTGAATTTTATCTTATAGAGCAATGCTTGTATTATTTCAATATTTAGATATTGTTGAAGTGTCATTTGTCTTTGGTTTACATTTGGATGTATTGTACAGTTAGATACTACTGAGTTTACATACCACATTACATTGTTGTTAAGGTGTCTGAATAATTCAGTGAGGGTTTGGTCATGTACTACTATAAGGCCACGCATAAAAAGAAAATCAAGTCTGTTACAGTGTTGCTCTAGTTCCCTCTATTAAATGGCATCAAACCAGTGGTCGATGTGAACAAATCATGAGTGTTGACATTTCACTCACAACAGTTCCTATCAACTGTTCTAATGTTTATCTACTTAGGAGAACAATGTGATGAGTGCACCGAGAGATCCAATACAGGAACCTTTCCTTTTTCAAAGATTATTTGAAGGACAGAAGACAAAGTAAGTTTCAGCAAACAGCTTTTTATTTTCTAATGAGCTAATCTATAGTATTTTAAAATGCAGAGTTGTTTGTGTTAGATTTGAACAACATTCTTCCAACAGTGTAAGGACTTAGTCTTTATACTTTAATTTGCAATTGTTCTAGAAACCTACCATCTGGGTCAGGTGGTCACTGTTGCAGCACAAGGAGTACTATCCCACATTGGATCTGAGGTTAATATTTCCCTTAGACATGGTAAATTGACTGACTGGCTAATATTGTAGAGTTAATAAATATAGGCAGTTAACAAAAGGAAATTAATGCTACTTTGTGCAGGTACCAGAATTTGGCCATTTCAAAAAAAAAAAATCTAATGCTAATATTCTTTTATTTCACCAGACTGTTATTGTTTACACTTCACTGAATGATGCTGTTGTACATGTATAGTAATTTTATAAATCTTTATGCATACATTGTTTGTGCACAGTATGCATGATAACATTTTAAAAAATATATATTAACAAGGCCAAGAACAACCGGAACAATGTGTTGCAAGACAGGTGCTTCTTCAGTGGCGTCCCTGCACAACATGGTAAATGTCAAATAACATCTTGTCTACTTTTGCGGTGAGAGGAAAGATTTGGTAAATAGTCAGCACTGGTAATCCACAATAAATGCAGGATGTTGCACAGGCAGATTATAGATTACATAGTGTTATGTAAGGCATCCTTTTAGGTTTTTCATCTCAATTTTACAATGTGCAGCAGTTTACTTTTACAAGTTTATTTTGTATTAAGTGTGTTCTACGCTCTGTGAAAGACCAAAATTGTATTAGACTAAGTCAAACACAAATTCAAGTATTTGTAATGATGAAATTAAATCACGTAAAACAATCTATTGACAGGCAACACACAACACAGTGTGAAGTCAAAGACTTAACAGTGGGAGGGAAGCAATGCTATATAACCTTAGGTCTGATGAGAAACTTGTAGCTTGGCCGGGCATTTCGCTTTAGAGGTGTTCTGTTTCTCCATCCACCCTCAGTTGTGATCATGTGACTATGTGATGAAGACTTTGGACTGCAGGTAGAAAATTGGTGCAATTGAAATACATTTGTTTTCACAAGTAAAATGCGGTATTTGCAAGCTGTTTCTTCTGAGATCCGTTTATGATGTGCTGTATTTTTTTATGACGACCAATTTTCAGTATTTATTTATTGTGGCAGGGCAGTACATAATTACATATAAGTATGAATAGTATATTGCTTTATTTTTTAATAGTGTCTTATTTTCATCTCATTTAAAACAGCGGAATTAAATGGAAGAATTCTTGGGAGCCCCTGTCTTGCCTTCAGAGTTCAGCAACTGAGGTACTTACATATAGCCTTGTAGATGAATTTATTCAATAATAAGCCCCCCAGCAATAGGAAATGTCAGTATTTGGTGTCATGTTACAAGATTCTGTGACAGAGGATCGGTTATAGGAAAAACCTAGTCACTCTACAGTTTGTGCTGACAATATGGCTAATATCTAGAAATATGGGTCACATTTTCGTGGCACCAAAAATCTAACTTTGTTACTCTGAGGGCTGTGCTATGAAGCAAGTTCAACATAGCCAGGCTTACTTTGTGTACATCAGCTCGACAAAAACTAAAGCCTCAGTCAAAGTTAATGGGCATCACAAAGGTGGTTGTCAGGTTTCTTTGTTAACTCAGACTTTCTACTTCAGATTCTGTGTGTGTCATAAAAAAGGGGGAGGGGGGTTTAACACAAAATGGACGTCTCATGTGCCAGCTGCTTCAGTCAACAGGTTGTTATAATAGATAGCTACAAGAAATATGAAAAATTATGATGGTGAAAAGCAGCTACTGCAAATGATGCAAGACAGGAATGCTGGTAGAAAACTGTTAAACATGTGTGAAGAATTTATTTTACTGATCAATGTAGCCGCTTTTTTTTAACTGGCTGCTGCACATTAAAGCTGTTAAACTTTAAACTTCATGTATTGAGACATTACATTGAAGAAGTGCACTTTGGTCAGGGGTGGTCTGATAATGCAGAAAATCCCTGTAGTTCAGTAGTTTTGAGTTCTTTTGTTCAGACATAAAATGAATAGACAGAACTTGAAAGTTTTCACGGAAACTGTCAAGGTAATCAAGATCTGTCTATTCATTTTATGTCTGAATAAAAGAACTCAAAACTATTATATTAACAAGAAGACATGATGAACATTTTTGAGCAATCACTGTAGTTATCGGTCAAATCAAAGTGAAATTAATGTAATTGATTAAATATTCTTGGTAATATATTCCAGTAGATTTTTGGCACCAAATCATGACCAAACATAAAAATATATTTATGTGATTTCTGCATCACCAACTAAATACATGTTGAGTTTCTATGACAATGCAATGCAAACAGTATGAGAAACTGTATCTTCACAGTTTTGTTCAGTGGCTTTAGTGACATACAGCTCATCAGGTTTGCAGGTACAGCATCAGATGTAGATCCTCAGCTGAGAATCCGTATTGCTTGTAGAGAATCGTCAGTAAATGCTTCGGTTAATGGGAGATGCTGCTTCCAGCCAATTTAATTGTGTGTGTGTGTGTGCGCGCACGTGTGCATGTGTCATATCCCACACTTTACTGTTCACAACATGAAAGATAATTTTTATTTATTGCATTAATGCAGTTACTACAATATTTACCTCGGCATTCCTTAATATTGTTGGAAATTATACAATACAGATTTGTGTATTGTCAAACATACTATTGCTGCCAGCACATAAAAGGACTGAAAACATGGATACAAACCATGATAATATTTAATGCTTTTATATACAGGAAAGTCTTGATGGACCCCACTGCCCTGGTGGTGGAGGAGGAGGAGGAGGAAGAAGAGGAGGAGGGGTAAGAGGAGAAGGAGGATAAGGAGGACCTCGATGGCAGTGACGACAACACCTGAAACCTGCTGTTCATTAACTTTATTTTGCAATAAAGCACACTGTTCAAAATCCTGTTTTTATTTTCTTTCTTTTAGATTTTGTGTTGAAGAAAAAGTATTGCTATGGATAAAGTGTAAAGTTTAACATTTACCAAATAATTCCTTCAGAATGATGAAGGTCTCTGTAACAGAAGACCGTTTATGTGATGTTTTGGAGTACATCTTCATCTGCATTGAAGAGGGGAATTCACTACACATCTTCAGAAACATCTGCAAACTGCATCTAAAACGTATTTGAAAAAGTTTTGAAAAGGTTGAATAGATCTGGCACGGTGAACTTTTCTCCCCTGGTTTTCAAGAAGGAACATGTCATTTCAATGTAGACACACTTGGTGTCGCTGTTCTGTCTGGTCGCTGCAGCGCATCTTAATATTTAGTAACCCTCTGATTGGTTAAAGAAGGACGAAAGCGGAGTTTTACGCACTTCCGGTCCTAAATGAAAGCGTTCCGGTTAGCAACATATAAAGTAAATGAGAAGTCCACATGACAGCTGGGGGAAAACTAGGAGGAATACCGAGGCAACACTCGTTCCAGTTTTCTCGTTTCATGTCAAAATTATTCAGTATATTTAGTCAAGTAAAAAACGCTAGCAGAACCACCCCAGGGAAGGAAACAGAGCCATGTCACTGTCAGAATAAAACACTGCGCAGGAGAATTATTATTAAAACACAGAGGACTTTGTCCCAATGAAATTGCGAAGGGAGGAATTATTTTCCCGTCCTTTATTGTGAATCTTGACAGAAGACACGACACGACCGCGCTGTTTCCACAAACACGTGACAGCAACATCCATTTAAAAACTTAAAATCTTTTAAAAAATAAATTAATACTTATTCCCGGCGACGGTGGATGGCTGTTAAAATAGCTCAGAAGCTCCCTGTCATTGCTGGGCTTTTTCCTTGGTTATGAAAAGAAAAAACAATAATGGGCAAGGTTAAAGTAGAGCCTCTTACTAAGCTTCATTACTAGGTATAGATCATATATTTAACTTCATATCAACGTCTGTCACGCACATGCGCGTGCGTGCGTCATCTTAACACCATGGAAGCAACTATGACGTGCAGCCGAACTCCTATAAAAGCCCTGCTGCTCTTTCAACTGTCATTCTGCACCTGGATTTGGAGCTGACCTGTTAGAGAAACTGGGAGCTGGAAAGCTGAACTGTGGAGATTTGAAACGCTGGAAAGCATCACAAGAATGGACCTTGTTGAAGAACAAACTCAGTGGATTAGTGACAGAAGAAGAAGAAAACCGACCCGCTGGACAAACGGATCAGACAGAAGAGCAGCTGCCGTTTGGAGGCCTGACAGACCTGGAGAGTCAGTACACAGGTAAGAAAATAAAACTGGTGTTTCTGCTGAGCATGACTCCTAAACTGACCTTCAGAAACACTTTGGACGCGATTTCAGGAGAAAATTTAGAATAAATTGTTGAATTTAAAGTTTGTGAATAACGGAATGTTTGACGACCTGTTTGAAAAACAGTTTTGGTGATACAGACGCTTTCTTGGTGTAAATTCCGTGTTTATGAATTTATTTTATATGAAAAGTTGAGGGAAATGTATGGAATGTGTTAATATCACTGTAGTCATTCGGGAAAACTGATATTTTGGTTTGAGGACATGGATTTTTCTAGAATTTGGTGTTGAAACTTTTGGAAACAAAATGGCGTCGAGGCCATTTTTCAAAAAATGCTCCAAGTGTTTATTTGTGGAATCCATGGAACGGTCAGCAGAAGTGTTCGGAGAGGCTTTATGACGTCACAACGTCCAGGCTCAGAGATCGTAGCTGAGTTTAGCTGCTTGTTGAAAATGTTGTTGGACATCAGGTCTTTTTCAGTTCAGTGCTGATCCTGTCTGTGAACGGATGTTACGACGTTTAAAACGCACCGTCAAATTTGACTTGCTCTGAACTCAGAGCTGAACTGAACCAGTGTCGGTCTGATGCTCCACCTGTTATTTCATCTCTCCGAGTCAAACCGAGCTGTTCTGCTGCAACCGTGTGAGTAACTGCGTGTTTCCTGCCTCCTGTACAATGTTTGATTTCCAGTTTCTAAGCTGGAGAATAAGAGACTGTCACAGTAGCTCACACTTTTGTGTGCTTATTTCGGATGAGGCCTGTTGCTGACTGCTCATAATGTCAACAAGGTTCAGCGTTATTCTGAGTGGTTTTGTTCACTGCAGCTGATTGACTGTATCAGTGTTTCATAGCTGATGGAGAATGTGGCCTCATAAGCTGACCCTCTCTTCAAACTCTCTGATTCCAAGTTGATTTGTTAAACAATAATGTTCAGATTTCCTAGAATTTAATTGTGGATTTTTCAGAAACATCATTATACCTACAGATAACCTATTTACTGCCTAAAGCTGACTGTGGATAACATTCTTTCTTTTGACTATTAAATATCTGCAGCTTTACTCAGCATCAGAAACGGTAAGTGCTTCTTCAAACTGAAAATGATTTTCATTGAATGGTCTGGAAACCCGTGTTTTTCCTCAGGCCTTTTCCGGTGGGTTCTTTATTTAACTTTCTGTCCCTGTAGCTGCTCACAGCCATCCAGACTGAAGAATGTTGGCATAATACAAATATGAAAGCACATGGCATCATTTTGGTGAATCAAAACCCAGATCTCAAATTCATCAGCTTTGGCTTTGAGTCCTCCAAGCTGCTGAAGCAGAGCTATCACGTAAATATTAGATAAGGGTGGGTTTGAAACATGAAATTTTCTGACATGTTCCTGTTGTTTTTTTCAGCTCCAAGTCCCAGCTCCAAACTCCAAATCCCAGCTACCCAGCTACCTTGACAAGGTAAGTTTTAACTTTCCATTTTATAATCATGAGTTTTTAAATATCCAATAGGAGGTGACAAATTTTCTGACATATGTTCCTATTGTTTTTTCAGCTCCAAGTCCCAGCTCCAAGCTCCATGTCCCAGTTACTAGTGTTGCTTTCGTCAACGAAAATTATGACGAAATATCCTTGTCAACAGACCTTTATTACTTGACGAAAACGAAACGAGACGAAATAATTTGGTCTCGTCTCGTTTTGGTCAACGAAAATGAAGAGACATTTCAGCAAAGTTTTTATTTTGTAAACAGAATTTCGTCTCGTTTTTATTCATCAGCAATATTGTATTGTATATTTTATTATAGTTATCGTCACATAACCCACCATTTACGTTTCGTCTCGTTTCGTTTTCGTCAAGTAATAAAGGTCCGTCGACGACGATATTTCGTCATAATTTTCGTTGACTGAAGCAACACTATCAGCTACCCAGCTACCTTGACAAGGTAAGTTTTAAGTTTCCATTTTATCATCCTAATACGATAAGTTTTTAAATATCCAATAGGAGGTGACAAATTTTCTGACATATGTTCCTGTTTTTTTTTTTTTCAGCTCCAAGTCCCAGCTCCAAGCTCCAAGTCCCAGCTACCTTGACAAGGTAAGTTTTAAGTTTCCATTTTATAATCCTAATACGATAAGTTTTTGAAGATCCAATAGGAGGTGACAAATTTTCTGACATATGTTCCTGTTGTTTTTTTCAGCTCCAAGTCCCAGCTCCAAACTCCAAGTCCCAGCTACCCAGCTACCTTGACAAGGTAAGTTTTAAGTTTCCATTTTATCATCCTAATACGATAAGTTTTTAAATATCCAATAGGAGGTGACAAATTTTCTGACATATGTTCCTGTTTTTTTTTTCAGCTCCAAGTCCCAGCTCCAAGCTCCAAGTCCCAACTACCCAGCTACCTTGTCACGGGCTGCTGCACAGCAGCGGCCCGTGACAAGGTAAGTTTTAAGTTTCCATTTTACAATCCTAACACGATAAGTTTTTAAATCTCCAATAGGAGGTTACAAATTTTCTGACATATGTTCCTGTTTTTTTTTTTCAGCTCCAAGTCCCAGCTCCAAACTCCAAGTCCCAGCTACCTTGACAAGGTAAGTTTTAAGTTTCCATTTTATAATCATAATACGATGAGTTTTTAAATATCCAATAGGAGGTTACAAATTTTCTGACATATGTTCCTGTTTTGTTTTTTTTTTTCAGCTCCAAGTCCCAGCTCCAAGCTCCAAGTCCCAGCTACCCAGCTACCTTGACAAGGTAAATTTTAAGTTTCCATTTTACAATCCTAATACGATAAGTTTTTAAATCTCCAATAGGAGATGACAAATTTTTTGACATGTTCCGTTTGTTTTTTTTCAGCTCCAAGCTCCAAGTCCCAGCTACCTTGACAAGGTAAGTTTTAAATTTCCATTTTATAATCCCAATATGATGAGTTTTGAAATATCCATTAGGAGGTAACAAATTTTCTGACATATGTTCCTATTGTTTTTTTCAGCTCCAAGTCCCAGCTCCAAGCTCCAAGTCCCAGCTACCCAGCTACCTTGACAAGGTAAGTTTTAAGTTTCCATTTTATAATCATAATACGATAAGTTTTGAAATAACCAATAGGAGGTGACAAATTTTCTGACATATGTTACTGTTGTTTTTTTCAGCTCCAAGTCCCAGCTCCAAGCTCCAAGTCCCAGCTACCCAGCTACCTTGTCATGGGCTGCTGCACAGCAGTGGCCCATGACAAGGTAAGTTTTGAGTTTCCATTTTATAATCCTAATACGATAAGTTTTTAAATATCCAATCGGAGGTGACAAATTTTCTGACATGTTCCTGTTGTTTTTTTTCAGCTCCAAGTCCCAGCTACCCAGCTACCTTGACAAGGTAAGTTTTAAGTTTCCATTTTATAATACTAATACAATAATTTTTTAAATATCCAATAGGAGGTGACAAATTTTCTAACATGTTCCTCTTGTATATTTCAGCTCCAAGTCCCAGATCCAAGCTCCAAGTCCAAGATAAGTTTCCTTTGTTTATTGGTAGAATTTTTAAAAATACTTAAGTGTAGCAGTAACCTTTATGATTGTAAGGTCAGAACACCAGCAAGCCCTGGAAGAGGGCCCCTCTTGCTGACATCTTCCCTTGGAATTTTTCCTGTGGTTCCTCTTGAGAGGATTCTTTGGAGTTTTTCCTTGTTGACAAGAGGTTGCTGGTCTTACCAGATAAGTTTCCTTTGTTTTTTTGTGCAATTTTTTTTAGTAACCTTTATAATTGTAAGGTCAGGACACCAGCAAGCCCTGGAAGAGGGTCCATATTGCCAACATCTTCCTTTGGAATTTCTCCTGTGGTTCCTCTTGAGAGGATTCTTTGGAGTTTTTCCTTGTTGACAAGAGGTTGCTGGTCTTACCAGATAAGTTTCCTTTTTTTTTTTGTACAATTTTTTTAGTAACCTTCATGATTGTGAGGTCAGGACACCAACAAGCCCTGGAAGAGGGTCCCTCTTGCCGACATCTTCCCCTGGAATTTCTCCTGTGGTTCCTCTTGAGAGGATTCTTTGGAGGTTTTCCTTGTTGACAAGAGGTTGCTGGTCTTACCAGATAAGTTTCCTTTGTTTTTTTGTACAATTCAAAAATACTTAAGTGTAGCAGTAACCTTCATGATTGTAAGGTCAGGACACCAGCAAGCCCTGGAAGAGGGTCCCTCTTGCCGACATCTTCCCTTGGAATTTCTCCTGTGGTTCCTCTTGAGAGGATTCTTTGGAGTTTTTCCTTGTTGACAAGAGGTTGCTGGTCTTACCAGATAAGTTTCCTTTGTTTTTTTTTGTACAATTTTTTTTTTTTAGTAACCTTTATGATTGTAAGGTCAGGACACCAGCAAGCCCTGGAAAAGGGTCCCTATTGCCAACATCTTCCCTTGGAATTTCTCCTGTGGTTCCTCTTGAGAGGATTCTTTGGAGTTTTTCCTTGTTGACAAGAGGTTGCTGGTCTTACCAGATAAGTTTCCTTTGTTTTTTTGTACAATTTTTTTAGTAACCTTTATGATTGTAAGGTCAGGTCACCAACAAGCCCTGGAAGAGGGTCCCTCTTGCCGACATCTTCCCCTGGAATTTCTCCTGTGGTTCCTCTTGAGAGGATTCTTTGGAGGTTTTCCTTGTTGACAAGAGGTTGCTGGTCTTACCAGATAAGTTTCCTTTGTTTTTTTGTACAATTCAAAAATACTTAAGTGTAGCAGTAACCTTCATGATTGTAAGGTCAGGACACCAGCAAGCCCTGGAAGAGGGTCCCTCTTGCCAACATCTTCCCTTGGAATTTCTCCTGTGGTTCCTCTTGAGAGGATTCTTTGGAGTTTTTCCTTGTTGACAAGAGGTTGCTGGTCTTACCAGATAAGTTTCCTTTGTTTTTTTTTGTACAATTTTTTTTTTTAGTAACCTTTATGATTGTAAGGTCAGGACACCAGCAAGCCCTGGAAGAGGGTCCCTCTTGCCAACATCTTCCCTTGGAATTTCTCCTGTGGTTCCTCTTGAGAGGATTCTTTGGAGTTTTTCCTTGTTGACAAGAAGTTGCTGGTCTTACCAGATAAGTTTCCTTTGTTTTTTTGTACAATTTTTTAAAAATACTTAAGCGTAGTAGTAACTTTCATGATTGTAAGGTCAGGACACCAGCAAGCCCTGGAAGAGGGTCCCTCTTGCCGACATCTTCCCTTGGAATTTCTCCTATGGTTCCTCTTGAGAGGATTCTTAGGAGTTTTTCCTTGTTGACAAGAGGTTGCTGGTCTTACCAGATAAGTTTCCTTTGTTTTTTTGTACAATTTTTAAAAATACTTAAGCGTAGTAGTAACCTTTATGATTGTAAGGTCAGGACACCAGCAAGCCCTGGAAGAGGGTCCCTCTTGCCGACATCTTCTCTTGGAATTTTTCCTGTGGTTCCTCTTGAGAGGATTCTTAGGAGTTTTTCCCTGTTGACAAGAGGTTGCTGGTCTTACCAGATAAGTTTCCTTTGTTTTTTTGTACAATTTTTTTAGTAACCTTTATGATTGTAAGGTCAGGACACCAGCAAGCCCTGGAAGAGGGTCCCTCTTGCCGACATCTTCCCTTGGAATTTCTCCTGTGGTTCCTCTTGAGAGGATTCTTTGGAGTTTTTCCTTGTTGACAAGAGGTTGCTGGTCTTACCAGATAAGTTTCCTTTGTTTTTTTGTACAATTTTTTTAGTAACCTTTATGATTGTAAGGTCAGGACACCAGCAAGCCCTGGAAGAGGGTCCCTCTTGCCGACATCTTCCCTTGGAATTTCTCCTGTGGTTCCTCTTGAGAGGATTCTTTGGAGTTTTTCCTTGTTGACAAGAGGTTGCTGGTCTTACCAGATAAGTTTCCTTTGGTTTTTTTGTACAATTCAAAAATACTTAAGTGTAGCAGTAACCATTATGATTGTAAGGTCAGGACACCAGCAAGCCCTGGAAGAGGGTCCCTCTTGCCGACATCTTCCCTTGGAATTTCTCCTGTGGTTCCTCTTGAGAGGATTCTTTGGAGTTTTTCCTTGTTGATAAGACGTTGCTGGTCTTACCAGATAAGTTTCCTTTGGTTTTTTTGTACAATTCAAAAATACTTAAGTGTAGCAGTAACCTTTATGATTATAAGGTCAGGACACGAGCAAGCCCTGGAAGAGGGTCCCTCTTGCCGACATCTTCCCTTGGAATTTCTCCTATGGTTCCTCTTGAGAGGATTCTTAGGAGTTTTTCCTTGTTGACAAGAGGTTGCTGGTCTTACCAGATAAGTTTCCTTTGTTTTTTTGTACAATTCAAAAATACTTAAGTGTAGCAGTAACCTTCATGATTGTAAGGTCAGGACACCAGCAAGCCCTGGAAGAGGGTCCCTCTTGCCGACATCTTCCCTTGGAATTTCTCCTATGGTTCCTCTTGAGAGGATTCTTAGGAGTTTTTCCTTGTTGACAGGAGGTTGCTGGTCTTACCAGATAAGTTTCCTTTGTTTTTTTGTACAATTCAAAAATACTTAAGTGTAGCAGGAACCTTCATGATTATAAGGTCAGGACACCAGCAAGCCCTGGAAGAGGGTCCCTCTTGCCGACATCTTCCCTTGGAATTTCTCCTGTGGTTCCTCTTGAGAGGATTCTTTGGAGTTTTTCCTTGTTGACAAGAGCTTGCTGGTCTTACCAGATAAGTTTCCTTTGTTTTTTTTGTACAATTTTTTTTAGTAACCTTTATGATTGTAAGGTCAGGACACCAGCAAGCCCTGGAAGAGGGTCCCTCTTGCCAACATCTTCCCTTGGAATTTCTCCTGTGGTTCCTCTTGAGAGGATTCTTTGGAGTTTTTCCTTGTTGACAAGAGGTTGCTGGTCTTACCAGATAAGTTTCCTTTGTTTTTTTGTACAATTTTTTAAAAATACTTAAGCGTAGTAGTAACCTTTCATGATTGTAAGGTCAGGACACCAGCAAGCCCTGGAAGAGGGTCCCTCTTGCCGACATCTTCCCTTGGAATTTCTCCTGTGGTTCCTCTTGAGAGGATTCTTAGGAGTTTTTCCTTGTTGACAAGAGGTTGCTGGTCTTACCAGATAAGTTTCCTTTGGTTTTTTTGTACAATTCAAAAATACTTAAGTGTAGCAGTAACCTTTATGATTGTAAGGTCAGGACACCAGCAAGCCCTGGAAGAGGGTCCCTCTTGCCGACATCTTCCCTTGGAATTTCTCCTGTGGTTCCTCTTGAGAGGATTCTTTGGAGTTTTTCCTTGTTGACAAGAGGTTGCTGGTCTTACCAGATAAGTTTCCTTTGTTTTTTTGTACAATTTCAAAAATACTTAAGTGTAGCAGTAACCTTTATGATTGTAAGGTCAGGACACCAGCAAGCCCTGGAAGAGGGTCCCTCTTGCCGACATCTTCCCTTGGAATTTCTCCTGTGGTTCCTCTTGAGAGGATTCTTTGGAGTTTTTCCTTGTTGACAAGAGGTTGCTGGTCTTACCAGATAAGTTTCCTTTGGTTTTTTGTACAATTCGAAAATACTTAAGTGTAGCAGTAACCATTATGATTGTAAGGTCAGGACACCAGCAAGCCCTAGAAGGGGGTCCCTCTTGCCAACAGCTACCCAGCTACCTTGACAAGGTAAATTTTAAGTTACCATTTTATAATCCTAATACAATAAGTTTTTAAATATCCAATAGGAGGTGACAAATTTTCTGACATATGTTCATGTTTTGTTTTTTTTTTCAGCTCCAAGTCCCAGCTCCAAGCTCCAAGTCCCAACTACCCAGCTAACTTGTCACGGGCTGCTACACAGCAGTGGCCCGTGACAAGGTAAGTTTCAAGTTTCCATTTTATAATCATAATACGATAAGTTTTTAAATCTCCAATAGGAGGTTACAAATTTTCTGACATGTTCCTATTGTTTTTTTCAGCTCCAAGTCCCAGCTCCAAGTTCCAAGTCCCAGCTACCCAGCTACCTTGACAAGGTAACTTTTTAGTTTCCATTTTATAATCCTAATACGATAAGTATTTAAATATCCAATAGGAGGTGACAAATTTTCTGACATGTTCCTATTGTTTTTTTCAGCTCCAAGTCCCAGCTCCAAGTTCCAAGTCCCAGCTACCCAGCTACCTTGACAAGGTAAGTTTTAAGTTTCCATTTTATAATCATAATACGATAAGTTTTTAAATATCCAAGAGGAGGTGACAAATTTTCTGACATATGTTCCTGTTTTGTTTTTTTTTTTCAGCTCCAAGTCCCAGCTCCAAGCTCCAAGTCCCAACTACCCAGCTAACTTGTCACGGGCTGCTGCACAGCAGTGGCCCGTGACAAGGTAAGTTTCAAGTTTCCATTTTATAATCATAATACGATAAGTTTTTAAATCTCCAATAGGAGGTTACAAATTTTCTGACATGTTCCTATTGTTTTTTTCAGCTCCAAGTCCCAGCTCCAAGTTCCAAGTCCCAGCTACCCAGCTACCTTGACAAGGTAACTTTTTAGTTTCCATTTTATAATCCTAATACGATAAGTATTTAAATATCCAATAGGAGGTGACAAATTTTCTGACATGTTCCTATTGTTTTTTTCAGCTCCAAGTCCCAGCTCCAAGTTCCAAGTCCCAGCTACCCAGCTACCTTGACAAGGTAAGTTTTAAGTTTCCATTTTATAATCATAATACGATAAGTTTTTAAATATCCAATAGGAGGTGACAAATTTTCTGACATATTTTTCAGTTTTTTTCAGCTCCAAGTCCCAGCTCCAAGTCCCAGCTACCCAGCTAACTTGACAAGGTAAGTTTTAAGTTTCCATTTTATAATCCTAATACGATAAGTTTTTAAATATCCAGTAGGAGGTGACAAATTCTCTGACATGTTCCTGTTTTTTTTTTCAGCTCCAAGTCCCAGATCCAAGCTCCAAGTCCAAGATAAGTTTCCTTTGTTTTTCTGTACGATTTTTAAAAAATACTTAAGCGTAGTAGCAACCCTTAGTATTGTAAGGTCAGGACACCAGCAAGCCCTGGAAGAGGGTCCCTCTTGCCGACATCTTCCCTTGGAATTTCTCCTGTGGTTCCTCTTGAGAGGATTCTTTGGAGTTTTTCCTTGTTGACAAGAGGTTGCTGGTCTTACCAGATAAGTTTCCTTTGTTTTTTTGTACAATTTTTTTAGTAACCTTTATGATTGTAAGGTCAGGACACCAGCAAGCCCTGGAAGAGGGTCCCTCTTGCCGACATCTTCCCTTGGAATTTCTCCTGTGGTTCCTCTTGAGAGGATTCTTTGGAGGTTTTCCTTGTTGACAAGAGGTTGCTGGTCTTACCAGATAAGTTTCCTTTGTTTTTTTGTACAATTCCAAAATACTTAAGTGTAGCAGTAACCTTCATGATTGTAAGGTCAGGACACCAGCAAGCCCTGGAAGAGGGTCCCTCTTGCCGACATCTTCCCTTGGAATTTCTCCTGTGGTTCCTCTTGAGAGGATTCTTTGGAGTTTTTCCTTGTTGACAAGAGGTTGCTGGTCTTACCAGATAAGTTTCCTTTGTTTTTTTTGTACAATTTTTTTTTAGTAACCTTTATGATTGTAAGGTCAGGACACCAGCAAGCCCTGGAAGAGGGTCCCTCTTGCCAACATCTTCCCTTGGAATTTCTCCTGTGGTTCCTCTTGAGAGGATTCTTTGGAGTTTTTCCTTGTTGACAAGAAGTTGCTGGTCTTACCAGATAAGTTTCCTTTGTTTTTTTGTACAATTTTTTAAAAATACTTAAGCGTAGTAGTAACTTTCATGACTGTAAGGTCAGGACACCAGCAAGCCCTGGAAGAGGGTCCCTCTTGCCGACATCTTCCCTTGGAATTTCTCCTGTGGTTCCTCTTGAGAGGATTCTTAGGAGTTTTTCCTTGTTGACAAGAGGTTGCTGGTCTTACCAGATAAGTTTCCTTTGGTTTTTTTGTACAATTCAAAAATACTTAAGTGTAGCAGTAACCTTTATGATTGTAAGGTCAGGACACCAGCAAGCCCTGGAAGAGGGTCCCTCTTGCCGACATCTTCCCTTGGAATTTCTCCTGTGGTTCCTCTTGAGAGGATTCTTAGGAGTTTTTCCTTGTTGACAAGAGGTTGCTGGTCTTACCAGATAAGTTTCCTTTGTTTTTTTGTACAATTTTTTTAGTAACCTTTATGATTGTAAGGTCAGGACACCAGCAAGCCCTGGAAGAGGGTCCCTCTTGCCGACATCTTCCCTTGGAATTTCTCCTATGGTTCCTCTTGAGAGGATTCTTAGGAGTTTTTCCTTGTTGACAAGAGGTTGCTGGTGTTACCAGATAAATTTCCTTTGGTTTTTTTTGGACAATTCAAAAATACTTAGGTGTAGCAGTAACCATTATGATTGTAAGGTCAGGACACCAGCAAGCCCTGGAAGAGGGTCCCTCTTGCCGACATCTTCCCTTGGAATTTCTCCTGTGGTTCCTCTTGAGAGGATTCTCTGGAGTTTTTCCTTGTTGACAAGAGGTTGCTGGTCTTACCAGATAAGTTTCCTTTGTCTTTTTGTACAATTTTTTTAGTAACCTTTATGATTGTAAGGTCAGGACACCAGCAAGCCCTGGAAGAGGGTCCCTCTTGCCGACATCTTCCCTTGGAATTTCTCCTATGGTTCCTCTTGAGAGGATTCTTAGGAGTTTTTCCTTGTTGACAAGAGGTTGCTGGTCTTACCAGATAAGTTTCCTTTGTTTTTTTGTACAATTCAAAAATACTTAAGTGTAGCAGTAACCATCATGATTGTAAGGTCAGGACACCAGCAAGCCCTGGAAGAGGGTCCCTCTTGCCGACATCTTCCCTTGGAATTTCTCCTGTGGTTCCTCTTGAGAGGATTCTTTGGAGTTTTTCCTTGTTGACAAGAGGTTGCTGGTCTTACCAGATAAGTTTCCTTTGGTTTTTTTGTACAATTCAAAAATACTTAAGTGTAGCAGTAACCATTATGATTGTAAGGTCAGGACACCAGCAAGCCCTAGAAGAGGATCCCTCTTGCCAACAGCTACCCAGCTACCTTGACAAGGTAAATTTTAAGTTACCATTTTATAATCCTAATACAATAAGTTTTTAAATATCCAATAGGAGGTGACAAATTTTCTGACATATGTTCCTGTTTTGTTTTTGTTTTTTTTCAGCTCCAAGTCCCAGCTCCAAGCTCCAAGTCCCAACTACCCAGCTAACTTGTCACGGGCTGCTACACAGCAGTGGCCCGTGACAAGGTAAGTTTCAAGTTTCCATTTTATAATCATAATACGATAAGTTTTTAAATCTCCAATAGGAGGTTACAAATTTTCTGATATGTTCCTATTGTTTTTTTCAGCTCCAAGTCCCAGCTCCAAATTCCAAGTCCCAGCTACCCAGCGACCTTGACAAGGTAACTTTTTAGTTTCCATTTTATAATCCTAATACGATAAGTATTTAAATATCCAATAGGAGGTGACAAATTTTCTGACATGTTCCTATTGTTTTTTTCAGCTCCAAGTCCCAGCTCCAAGTTCCAAGTCCCAGCTACCCAGCTACCTTGACAAGGTAAGTTTTAAGTTTCCATTTTATAATCCTAATACGATAAGTTTTTAAATATCCAGTAGGAGGTGACAAATTCTCTGACATGTTCCTGTTTTTTTTTTTTCAGCTCCAAGTACCAGATCCAAGCTCCAAGTCCAAGATAAGTTTCCTTTGTTTTTCTGTACGATTTTTAAAAAATACTTAAGCGTAGTAGCAACCCTTAGTATTGTAAGGTCAGGACACCAGCAAGCCCTGGAAGAGGGTCCCTCTTGCCAACAGCTACCCAGCTACCTTGACAAGGTAAATTTTAAGTTTCCATTTTCTAATCCTAATACGATAAGTTTTTAAATATCCAATAGGAGGTGACAAATTTTCTGACATGTTCCTATTGTTTTTTTCAGCTCCAAGTCCCAGCTCCAAGCTCCAAGTCCCAGCTACCCAGCTACCTTGACAAGGTAAGTTTTAAGTTTCCATTTTATCATCCTAATATGATAAGTTTTTAAATATCCAATAGGAGGTGACAAATTTTCTGACATATGTTCCTGTTTTTTTTTTCAGCTCCAAGTCCCAGCTCCAAGCTCCAAGTCCCAGCTACCCAGCTACCTTGACAAGGTAAGTTTTAAGTTTCCATTTTATAATCATAATACGATAAGTTTTTAAATATCCAATAGGAGGTGACAAATTTTCTGACATATTTTTCAGTTTTTTTCAGCTCCAAGTCCCAGCTACCCAGCTACCTTGACAAGGTAAGTTTTAAGTTTCCATTTTATAATCATAATACGATAAGTTTTTAAATATCCAATAGGAGGTGACAAATTTTCTGACATATTTTTCAGTTTTTTTCAGCTCCAAGTCCCAGCTACCCAGCTAACTTGACAAGGTAAGTTTTAAGTTTCCATTTTATAATCCTAATACGATAAGTTTTTAAATATCCAGTAGGAGGTGACAAATTCTCTGACATGTTCCTTTTTTTTTTTTTCCAGCTCCAAGTCCCAGATCCAAGCTCCAAGTCCAAGATAAGTTTCCTTTGTTTTTCTGTACGATTTTTAAAAAATACTTAAGCGTAGTAGCAACCCTTAGTATTGTAAGGTCAGGACACCAGCAAGCCCTGGAAGAGGGTCCCTGTTGACGACATCTTCCCTTGGAATTTCTCCTGTGGTTCCTCTTAAGAGGATTCTTAGGAGTTTTTCCTTATTGACAAGAGGTTGCTGGTCTTACCAGATAAGTTTCCTTTGTTTTTTTGTACAATTTTTTAGTAACCTTTACGATTGTAAGGTCAGGACACCAGCAAGCCCTGGAAGAGGGTCCCTCTTGCCGACATCTTCCCTTGGAATTTCTCCTGTGGTTCCTCTTGAGAGGATTCTTAGGAGTTTTTCCTTGTTGACAAGAGGTTGCTGGTCTTACCAGATAAGTTTCCTTTGTTTTTTTGTACAATTTTTAAAAAATACTTAAGCGTAGCAGTAAACTTCATGATTGTAAGGGCATGGCACCAGCAAGCCCTGGAAGAGGGTCCCTCTTGCCAACATCTTACCTTGGAATTTCTCCTATGGTTCCTCTTGAGAGGATTCTTAGGAGTTTTTCCTTGTTGACAAGAGGTTGCTGGTCTTACCAGATAAGTTTCCTTTGTTTTTTTGTACAATTTTTTTAGTAACCTTCATGATTGTAAGGTCAGGACACTAGCAAGCCCTGGAAGAGGGTCCCTCTTGCCAACATCTTCCGTTGGAATTTCTCCTATGATTCCTCTTGAGAGGATTCTTAGGAGTTTTTCCTTGTTGACAAGAGGTTGCTGGTCTTACCAGATAAGTTTCCTTTGGTTTTTTTGTACAATTCAAAAATACTTAAGTGTAGCAGTAACCTTTATGATTGTAAGGTCAGGACACGAGCAAGCCCTGGAAGAGGGTCCCTCTTGCCGACATCTTCCCTTGGAATTTCTCCTGTGGTTCCTCTTGAGAGGATTCTTTGGAGTTTTTCCTTGTTGACAAGAGGTTGCTGGTCTTACCAGATAAGTTTCCTTTGTTTTTTTGTACAATTTTTAAAAAATACTTAAGCGTAGTAGTAACTTTCATGACTGTAAGGTCAGGACACCAGCAAGCCCTGGAAGAGGGTCCCTCTTGCCGACATCTTCCCTTGGAATTTCTCCTGTGGTTCCTCTTGAGAGGATTCTTTGGAGTTTTTCCTTGTTGACAAGAGGTTGCTGGCCTTACCAGATAAGTTTCCTTTGTTTTTTTGTACAATTTTTTAAAAATACTTAAGCGTAGTCGTAACCTTCATGATTGTAAGGTCAGGACACCAGCAAGCCCTGGAAGAGGGTCCCTCTTGCCGATATCTTCCCTTGGAATTTCTCCTGTGGTTCCTCTTGAGAGGATTCTTTGGAGTTTTTCCTTGTTGACAAGAGGTTGCTGGTCTTACCAGATAAGTTTCCTTTGTTTTTTTGTACAATTTTTAAAAAATACTTAAGTGTAGCAGTAACCATTATGATTGTAAGGTCAGGACACCAGCAAGCCCTAGAAGGGGGTCCCTCTTGCCAACAGCTACCCAGCTACCTTGACAAGGTAAATTTTAAGTTACCATTTTATAATCCTAATACAATAAGTTTTTAAATATCCAATAGGAGGTGACAAATTTTCTGACATATGTTCCTGTTTTGTTTTTTTTTTTCAGCTCCAAGTCCCAGCTCCAAGCTCCAAGTCCCAACTACCCAGCTAACTTGTCACGGGCTGCTACACAGCAGTGGCCCGTGACAAGGTAAGTTTCAAGTTTCCATTTTATAATCATAATACGATAAGTTTTTAAATCTCCAATAGGAGGTTACAAATTTTCTGACATGTTCCTATTGTTTTTTTCAGCTCCAAGTCCCAGCTCCAAGTTCCAAGTCCCAGCTACCCAGCTACCTTGACAAGGTAACTTTTTAGTTTCCATTTTATAATCCTAATACGATAAGTATTTAAATATCCAATAGGAGGTGACAAATTTTCTGACATGTTCCTATTGTTTTTTTCAGCTCCAAGTCCCAGCTCCAAGTTCCAAGTCCCAGCTACCCAGCTACCTTGACAAGGTAAGTTTTAAGTTTCCATTTTATAATCATAATACGATAAGTTTTTAAATATCCAAGAGGAGGTGACAAATTTTCTGACATATGTTCCTGTTTTGTTTTTTTTTTTTCAGCTCCAAGTCCCAGCTCCAAGCTCCAAGTCCCAACTACCCAGCTAACTTGTCACGGGCTGCTACACAGCAGTGGCCCGTGACAAGGTAAGTTTCAAGTTTCCATTTTATAATCATAATACGATAAGTTTTTAAATCTCCAATAGGAGGTTACAAATTTTCTGACATGTTCCTATTGTTTTTTTCAGCTCCAAGTCACAGCTCCAAGTTCCAAGTCCCAGCTACCCAGCTACCTTGACAAGGTAACTTTTTAGTTTCCATTTTACAATCCTAATACGATAAGTATTTAAATATCCAGTAGGAGGTGACAAATTTTCTGACATGTTCCTATTGTTTTTTTCAGCTCCAATCCCAGCTCCAAGTTCCAAGTCCCAGCTACCCAGCTACCTTGACAAGGTAAGTTTTAAGTTTCCATTTTATAATCATAATACGATAAGTTTTTAAATATCCAATAGGAGGTGACAAATTTTCTGACATATTTTTCAGTTTTTTTCAGCTCCAAGTCCCAGCTCCAAGTCCCAGCTACCCAGCTAACTTGACAAGGTAAGTTTTAAGTTTCCATTTTATAATCCTAATACGATAAGTTTTTAAATATCCAGTAGGAGGTGACAAATTCTCTGACATGTTCCTGTTTTTTTTTTTCAGCTCCAAGTCCCAGATCCAAGCTCCAAGTCCAAGATAAGTTTCCTTTTTTTTTTTGTACAATTTTTTTAGTAACCTTTATGATTGTAAGGTCAGGACACCAGCAAGCCCTGGAAGAGGGTCCCTCTTGCCAACATCTTCCCTTGGAATTTCTCCTGTGGTTCCTCTTGAGAGGATTCTTTGGAGGTTTTCCTTGTTGACAAGAGGTTGCTGGTCTAACCAGATAAGTTTCCTTTGTTTTTTTGTACAATTCAAAAATACTTAAGTGTAGCAGTAACCTTCATGATTGTAAGGTCAGGACACCAGCAAGCCCTGGAAGAGGGTCCCTCTTGCCGACATCTTCCCTTGGAATTTCTCCTGTGGTTCCTCTTGAGAGGATTCTTTGGAGTTTTTCCTTGTTGACAAGAGGTTGCTGGTCTTACCATATAAGTTTCCTTTGTTTTTTGTACAATTTTTTTTTAGTAACCTTTATGATTGTAAGGTCAGGACACCAGCAAGCCCTGGAAGAGGGTCCCTCTTGCCAACATCTTCCCTTGGAATTTCTCCTGTGGTTCCTCTTGAGATGATTCTTTCGAGTTTTTCCTTGTTGACAAGAAGTTGCTGGTCTTACCAGATAAGTTTCCTTTGTTTTTTTGTGGAATTTTTTAAAAATACTTAAGCGTAGTAGTAACTTTCATGATTGTACGGTCAGGACACCAGCAAGCCCTGGAAGAGGGTCCCTCTTGCCGACATCTTCCCTTGGAATTTCTCCTGTGGTTCCTCTTGAGAGGATTCTTTGGAGTTTTTCCTTGTTGACAAGAAGTTGCTGGTCTTACCAGATAAGTTTCCTTTACTTTTTTGTACAATTTTTTAAAAATACTTAAGCGTAGTAGTAACTTTCATGATTGTAAGGTCAGGACACCAGCAAGCCCTGGAAGAGGGCTTGCTGGTGTCCTCTTGCCGAGTTTCCTTGTTGACAAGAGGTTGCTGGTCTTACCAGATAAGTTTCCTTTGTTTTTTTGTACAATTTTTTTAGTAACCTTTATGATTGTAAGGTCAGGACACCAACAAGCCCTGGAAGAGGGTCCCTCTTGCCGACATCTTCCCCTGGAATTTCTCCTGTGGTTCCTCTTGAGAGGATTCTTTGGAGGTTTTCCTTGTTGACAAGAGGTTGCTGGTCTTACCAGATAAGTTTCCTTTGTTTTTTTGTACAATTCAAAAATACTTAAGTGTAGCAGTAACCTTCATGATTGTAAGGTCAGGACACCAGCAAGCCCTGGAAGAGGGTCCCTCTTGCCGACATCTTCCCTTGGAATTTCTCCTGTGGTTCCTCTTGAGAGGATTCTTTGGAGTTTTTCCTTGTTGACAAGAGGTTGCTGGTCTTACCAGATAAGTTTCCTTTGTTTTTTGTACAATTTTTTTTTAGTAACCTTTATGATTGTAAGGTCAGGACACCAGCAAGCCCTGGAAGAGGGTCCCTCTTGCCAACATCTTCCCTTGGAATTTCTCCTGTGGTTCCTCTTGAGAGGATTCTTTGGAGTTTTTCCTTGTTGACAAGAGGATGCTGGTCTTACCAGATAAGTTTCCTTTGTTTTTTTTGTACAATTCCAAAAATACTTCAGTGTAGCAGTAACCTTTATGATTGTAAGGTCAGGACACCAGCAAGCCCTGGAAGAGGGTCCCTCTTGCCGACATCTTCCCTTGGAATTTCTCCTGTGGTTCCTCTTGAGAGGATTCTTTGGAGGTTTTCCTTGTTGACAAGAGGCTGCTGGTCTTACCAGATAAGTTTCCTTTGTTTTTTTGTACAATTTTTTTAGTAACCTTTATGATTGTAAGGTCAGGACACCAGCAAGCCCTGGAAGAGGGTCCCTCTTACCGACATCTTCCCTTGGAATTTCTCCTGTGGTTCCTCTTGAGAGGATTCTTTGGAGTTTTTCCTTGTTGACAAGAGGTTGCTGGTCTTACCAGATAAGTTTCCTTTGTTTTTTGTACAATTTTTTTTAGTAACCTTTATGATTGTAAGGTCAGGACACCAGCAAGCCCTGGAAGAGGGTCCCTCTTGCCGACATCTTCCCTTGGAATTTCTCCTATGGTTCCTCTTGAGAGGATTCTTAGGAGTTTTTCCTTGTTGACAAGAGGTTGCTGGCCTTACCAGATTAGTTTCCTTTGTTTTTTTGTACAATTTTTTAAAAATACTTAAGCGTAGTAGTAACCTTCATGATTGTAAGGTCAGGACACGAGCAAGCCCTGGAAGAGGGTCCCTCTTGCCGACATCTTCCCTTGGAATTTCTCCTGTGGTTCCTCTTGAGAGGATTCTTAGGAGTTTTTCCTTGTTGACAAGAGGTTGCTGGTCTTACCAGATAAGTTTCCTTTGTTTTTTTGTACAATTTTTTTAGTAACCTTTATGATTGTAAGGTCAGGACACCAGCAAGCCCTGGAAGAGGGTCCCTCTTGCCGACATCTTCCCTTGGAATTTCTCCTGTGGTTCCTCTTGAGAGGATTTTTTGGAGTTTTTCCTTGTTGACAAGAGGTTGCTGGTCTTACCAGATAAGTTTCCTTTGTTTTTTTGTACAATTTTTTTTTAGTAACCTTTATGATTGTAAGGTCAGGACACCAGCAAGCCCTGGAAGAGGGTCCCTATTGCCAACATCTTCCCTTGGAATTTCTCCTGTGGTTCCTCTTGAGAGGATTCTTTGGAGTTTTTCCTTGTTGACAAGAAGTTGCTGGTCTTACCAGATAAGTTTCCTTTGTTTTTTTGTGGAATTTTTTTAGTAACCTTTATGATTGTAAGGTCAGGACACCAACAAGCCCTGGAAGAGGGTCCCTCTTGCCGACATCTTCCCCTGGAATTTCTCCTGTGGTTCCTCTTGAGAGGATTCTTTGGAGGTTTTCCTTGTTGACAAGAGGTTGCTGGTCTTACCAGATAAGTTTCTTTTGTTTTTTTGTACAATTCAAAAATACTTAAGTGTAGCAGTAACCTTCATGATTGTAAGGTCAGGACACCAGCAAGCCCTGGAAGAGGGTCCCTCTTGCCGACATCTTCCCTTGGAATTTCTCCTGTGGTTCCTCTTGAGAGGATTCTTAGGAGTTTTTCCTTGTTGACAAGAGGTTGCTGGTCTTACCAGATAAGTTTCCTTTGTTTTTTTGTACAATTTTTTTAGTAACCTTCATGATTGTAAGGTCAGGACACCAGCAAGCCCTGGAAGAGGGTCCCTCTTGCCGACATCTTCCCTTGGAATTTCTCCTGTGGTTCCTCTTGAGAGGATTCTTTGGAGTTTTTCCTTGTTGACAAGAGGTTGCTGGTCTTACCAGATAAGTTTCCTTTGTTTTTTTGTACAATTTTTTAAAAATACTTAAGCGTAGTAGTAACCTTCATGATTGTAAGGTCAGGACACCAGCAAGCCCTGGAAGAGGGTCCCTCTTGCCGACATCTTCCCTTGGAATTTCTCCTGTGGTTCCTCTTGAGAGGATTCTTTGGAGTTTTTCCTTGTTGACAAGAGGTTGCTGGTCTTACCAGATAAGTTTCCTTTGGTTTTTTTGTACAATTCAAAAATACTTAAGTGTAGCAGTAACCTTTATGATTGTAAGGTCAGGACACCAGCAAGCCCTAGAAGAGGGTCCCTCTTGCTAACAGCTACCCAGCTACCTTGACAAGGTAAATTTTAAGTTACCATTTTATAATCCTAATACAATAAGTTTTTAAATATCCAATAGGAGGTGACAAATTTTCTGACATATGTTCCTGTTTTTTTTTTTTTTCAGCTCCAAGTCCCAGCTCCAAGCTCCAAGTCCCAACTACCCAGCTAACTTGTCACGGGCCGCTGCACAGCAGTGGCCCGTGACAAGGTAAGTTTCAAGTTTCCATTTTATAATCATAATACGATAAGTTTTTAAATCTCCAATAGGAGGTTACAAATTTTCTGACATGTTCCTATTGTTTTTTTCAGCTCCAAGTCCCAGCTCCAAGTTCCAAGTCCCAGCTACCCAGCTACCTTGACAAGGTAACTTTTTAGTTTCCATTTTACAATCCTAATACGATAAGTATTTAAATATCCAGTAGGAGGTGACAAATTTTCTGACATGTTCCTATTGTTTTTTTCAGCTCCAATCCCAGCTCCAAGTTCCAAGTCCCAGCTACCCAGCTACCTTGACAAGGTAAGTTTTAAGTTTCCATTTTATAATCATAATACGATAAGTTTTTAAATATCCAATAGGAGGTGACAAATTTTCTGACATATTTTTCAGTTTTTTTTCA